>NC_056460.1:14946401-15071401 GCF_018296145.1 Oncorhynchus tshawytscha
GAGGGAGGTGGGTGAAAAGGGGTTATTTTGGGGGTAGAAGGTGGCAGGAGTAACCAGCCAGGGACACTGAGACACAGCAGCGGGGAAAGTGAGGTCGGACAGAGAGAAAGAGGGGGAGATGAGAAGGCAGAAGGGAATGGGAGTTGGCATGGCAACCCTTTCAGCTGGTGCTGATCCCACACATGGACAAATAGTTACAACTGCATGACTTGACGAGGGAACTCAGAGCCCAGGTCATTACCATAGGGGGGGTTACAGAACATACAGTATCTCGATAACAAATCATAAGCATTACTACTCATAATAAAATGCAGAGATGAATCTAAGCATTTGATATCATTACATCAGGGACTGGTCACAGGACATTTCACAGCATGTATGTTAGTACAGTAGCTGAGTACGCAGTCTGGAACAAACACACCAGGTGTCTCAGTTCCATAGAAGCACTAGCTGTGTGTGTGTGTGTGTGTGTGTGTGTGTGTGTGTGTGTGTGTGTGTGTGTGTGTGTGTGTGTGTGTGTGTGTGTGTGTGTGTGTGTGTGTGTGTGTGTGTGTGTGCGTGTGTATGCCAGTCAGAAGCTGACAAAAGCCAAAATATTCCCAGAGAGGACATAGCTAACCCCCAGCAGCCCCCGGTGTAGCACCACCAGCTCTGACACCCGCTCCACGTCAACATCAACCACCGACCCTGTCTGTCAATCAATAATAACATCACAGCCCTCCCAGCTCTGCAGCTGACGCAGCTGTGGATACATACATAGTGTGCTTGTGTGTTAGGTGGTTGGGACACAGAGCATGTGAATGTTTGAGAGACTTGTACATGTATGTGAATGTGTATTTATGTGTATTTGCAAGTGACTGTCTCCTACACAACAGCCTTCACGTCATAGTAGCCTCAACACAGAGGGGGGAAATAACTGGATCTTCCAGACCTCCATTCCCATCTCCTCCCTACAACCTCCATACTAACCTCAGCTACACGTCTTGCCCTTGTATACCTATCTAACAGTGACCTATGGCTGGCTGGTGGTATGGTGTCTGCATGGCCTTCTGATGCACTCTGTGCTCTGGGGGACCTTTGGAGCCCTGTGAAGCAGAGATTGGCACCACTGTGTGTGTGTGTGTGTGTGTGTGTGTGTGTGTGTGTGTGTGTGTGTGTGTGTGTGTGTGTGTGTGTGTGTGTGTGTGTGTGTGTGTGTACACTCGCGCTCTCCTAGGTATCCCTCTAATCCTAAACCCTCCAAATCCTTCCATCCACTATACTCTAGGCTTCCTCTCTTCCGCCATCTTTGATGATGAGGGCTCTTCCTCTCTCTCTCCATCTCTCTCCCTCTGCTTCATGCACCCCTCTAAGAAACTCTACAACCTCTGTTAGCTCATCAATATTTGAAAGGGGTTTCTATATTTACTATACGGTAACCACAAATGCTCTAAGGGGGCTATTTCCTGTTTAGTTAGCGGGTGTTGTTTCACCACATTGGGGAGGTAGCTATCTGCTAAATGCTGTAAATTCTTTGAGCATGCCAGTTCAGTGTTCAGTTCAGTCCTGCTTATTAGCGTGTTAGAATGGTGCTCAGCACTCCTACTACACTCCTATTACACTCTCAACCATGTCTATAGTGTCCAGTAATACCATCTCTCTTAAGCCACGTGTGCAACACCCTGATTCAGAGGACAGTAATGGTCTTGCACGTCAACATGGTGTGAAGTTGCTCATTTCACACCTTCTTTGAAATCTTTTACAGAGGACAGGATAGAGAAAGTCAATAGACCACGTCATCTTTCTTCACCTGCTGCATCTGCAGCAACAACACCTACAGAGATGAGTCACCCACGGTACAGATGCATTAGCACCAGTATTAAGAGCAGAAGCTCCAGGTGCTCTGTTCCCACAGGCTGACCTAAGGGGTCATCATTAGTCCATGATGAGGCCTCTGGGCTGGGCAACAGACCTGGACACACTGGCCTCTCCCATGACGGAGGTGGTGAGATACAGGAATCAGTTTATCACCAGCTGCTTAGCTCCCAGGTACCATAAGAACACCTGGGTCATATTCATTAGTGCCCACCGTATCAAAACGTTTTGCAATGGGAAACAAAAATGATAATTTCTTATTGGGCAAGATCAGGTAATCCCTCCCGGTTTGAGTCTGTTTTCTTCCGCTTGGTGTCTACTGAATACCACCCAGAATAGTCAGGAGGGCCTGTGTGGCCATGCTATATCATTGTCACGACAGACTAGCTTGATATCATCTATCGCACGTGTAATAATCATATTGTTCATTGTTCATCGGAAACGTTCACTGAGCTGAAGTGAATGGGGAAAGTCATTTGTTGGATGGCTGCATGCCAAGAACGTGGACCCATAGGCCTAATGCTTGCCCTGTCTATTCAAAAGACCCTGATCACAATGCCATACTACTAGATTGTATTAGAAGTTAAATGCTCAATGGAAATACATGAGTTTAGCAATGATGTGCAACAGCCCACTGGGCACACACTGGTTGCTTCAACGTTGCAACTTTCACTGAGGACGGGGACATGTCCCTCCCCCCACATTCTGAAAATTTTATCAATGGAATGTGATGCAAAACAGGGTGTACTTCAGGACCATGTGGACACCTCCGAGCAGTCTGGTAGGCGGTTTTGAGTGTTTATCCGGATAAAAAAATATATATAATTAAAATTTGCGCCCCTGATGCACAGGAAGAATGGGAATGCCTGCAGAATCCATGGAAAGTTCACATACAGCCCCAGTCTTTCTCTCTCTCTCTCTGTCTCTCTGTCACACACACACACACACACACACTCTCTCTCTCTCTCTCTATTCCCTATTCTCCCACATGCCATAAACATTCCGGACACAAGGCTATTGTGATTCTATACCATTTCTCTTGGAAGCACTGAACCACTACATACAGGCCTTAACTTGAGAGCCGCCAACACATGACAACTTCTCATAATCAAAGGTTATAGTGTGCAACTGTGCGGCACAGAGCCACAGCAACAGCCCAGCAACTGGCCATGACCTTAGGGTGTGCATGGATCATCATATAAATGATTGGCTAAATGATGAGGGCATTATTTACAGAAGCTGTGGAGGGCTCAAGCCTCATGGAACATTAAATACATCACTTCCTCTCCCAAGGCACGAGATAGCTCCAGCCCTGGCTCCCCCAGACTTCAACCAGGAAATGAAACAGTGCAATGTAATTGCAGCAAACAAGGATGTCATAAAGCACTTTGAATAGCCTAGATATCTTACATAGTGTATTGCTGTTGGAAATTCGACTTGATTGAGCCTTCGGTGAGGATGAGCAAAGTGAATATTTGTGGCACAGCATGAGTCACGTAGTGCACTATGGATGTTCCCTATTACCACACGATCTCGTTAAGATGGTCTTATGCAAAATGATTTAAGCGACGTTCATTCACCTCATTGCATTGTGTTGGGAACCGATCGGTGGGAAAACCAAAGAATAACCAATACATCCGTTCACGGGAGAAGGAACACAATATATATTTAGGCCAACGGTGGAATAGAGCTGAACACGAGAGGCGCACGGTACTTTCACGCTGCATACACGTTTTCCGAATACAATAGGCCAAATAACTGATTAATTCGATATCAGTTGAATTGATACTGGTTTGAGGCGTTTTAAATCCAGATATTGGCTATAACTGGTCGAGCTTCAATTCCCCCTATCATGCTTAGCTCGAATGCCCGGCCTTACATCAGATGGTGAGATTTCCAACCAGTGCAACCACACCCACTCTCTCATCGCCGAGGGTAGGGGAAAATGGCACCACACCGGTGTAACACGATTGTCGGGCATAAAATACGAATGATTTGTGCCAGGCTCGCAATGAAGCATCATTGGAGTTTTAATGTCACCATCATCTTGTTGGGCAACGACGGTATCATAAACAGCAACAGGTGACATAAACAGCAACAGTTCGATATCTGGCACACCGTTGATGTTTTGTTAAGGACAGCTCCCAAGCCTTGCCAGCCACCAAGCTGCTTCGGTAAGGTTGTATACGCGGCCGTGTCAAAGCAACAAAACAAAAAAATACTTTGGGAGAGGAGGAAGATAAGGGACGATTCAGGGAGGGAGGGGGGCACGCAGTCCTGTGGTATGATTCATCCAGTGCTCCCCCACTGGTACACCCCGTCTCCCCTCCTCGGACACCCGCGCGAGGCTACACCTGTATCTCGTTTGACCCGATTTCCCCGTCCTTATCAATGACCATCTCCATCACCGTCGTCTGTCACGGAGAGGATACCTTGATTAGCTATTCACCCCGTAGGCTATGTCCACAATTTCAATGATATAGTCTACACCTGACGTTCCTTATGGGGGCTTTGGAGAAGAGCGCATAGCCTACAATGGATTTGAGAAAGCTAAAGCATTGACAGGCCTATAAACTGTGATTCCCCCCTCATGAATAGTCGAATCCCAAAACGAACCCCAATATCCAACCTGGTGTGAATTATTCATACAGTGGCAAGCAAGGGAACACCGTTAGCGTGGGCTATAACATCTGTAGGCTATACGGAAATTACAGCCCAGTATTAGGGAACACCGTTAGCGTGGGCTATAACATCTGTAGGCTATACGGAAATTACAGCCCAGTATTAGGGAACAATAGGGGATGCAACGAGTTGTGGTGGTTGAACTGGTGTGAAATGTGACCACAATGGTAAACGGCAGGCGTATTGGTAGCATACTGGGACTAATTGTTGAGGGATGGCCGCTCGTGCGTCTGCCTTCTGGACACAGACACCTCGCTCGTGAATGGGGGTGTTGCGTTTGCGAGTGGTGCGTTCGGGGTTCCACCGACCACCGTTCAGGGAAAGGAAATGTAGCCCTTACTTTAACACGGCTTCCTCTTTCTCCTCTTCCTCCTTCTGCCGATCCATCACGGCCATGATTATTTTCCTCTCCTCCTCGGTGAGATGGCTGAGGTCCGGCAGTTCGGGGACGGTCGGCGGCGCGGTGGGTGGGCGAGGGCCGCCCTGGGGCCCCACCGAGGCGGACGACATCTTTTCCACCAGCAGCACCCCTCCTTGGCTTGCTACTGTCGTTTCGACTGACTGAATCCCTGCTGCTTAGCGTTGCGAGCCACACCTCACGACATAGTCCACGGGTAGAGCAGCAGCTCTGGTGAATAGGGCAAGCCGCCGCTGCTCATGGTTGTTGAAGGCACCCACGGTTGTGCTTTTGTTTCTCGTCCTCCTCGGCTTTTTCTCTCCACCTCCTCACTCTCTAGTCTCTCGCTTCTTCCCCCCACCCCCGCCGGCCCGCCTCTCCCCTCCACCACCGCCGGTTTTACGGGAAGCCCATCTCTACGCCAAGAGACAAGCAAGCCGAGGGACCCTCTGGATGGATTGGCTTTGAGCTGTGATGCCCTCGCGCCACCGGACACCGGCTCGGTGATGTTGGACCGTGGTAAAGTTAGGCGGAGTCTGTGTGTTGCCTTCCTCTCTCTCTCTCCCCCTCGCTCTCTCTCTCTCAGTGCTGCCTCGGCACTGCTAATGTTGCTGCCACTGACAGGGAGATGGAACAGTCAATGGGAATGCAGCCCCCTAGAGCTCGCATCTTCCTTCCTTATGGTTGTGCACGCGCTTTTACGAATTTGAGAATGGGTTTCTCTCTCTCTCGCCTCATGCAAGAACAACACTTTTTCCAACCTCACTTATTTCAGGAGTCACGCCACCCTGGCTGGCACCACACACACACACACACACATACACAAACGCACACCTGCCTGCAAATATAAACCAAAAATAGTGCGCGTTCCCGTCGTTATAGCTCCAACATTAATTGACCGTTAAGGCTTCTGTAAAATATTGATCCACAGGAAAGGGTCAACTGGGTTCTGTCTGAGAGTTCAACGTCCTGGACTTAACGACGTTCAGTTTGATTCCTGAAAGTTGCGTCAGAGATGCAAATGACAATCACTCTTACCAGCTATATTTCAAACCATTTTCAACATAACATATAGCTGGATGAACATACAGTGTGTATCGGTATAGTCGAATGACATATTTGATTGTCAATCAAAAAGGATCAGTACAATGGACATCCTGCAATGCGTTTCTCAGTCACGATAAAGAAAAAACATTTCAGCACCACGGACAGAGACATTTACGCACAACTCACAAGTATCATAATTGCAACAGTTTTAAATCAGCTAATGCTTGTTTTTACTATCTAACCATTCACTTCATTGTCGAGCCCTTGTCTTTTGAAATATATTAAACAAAAAATGCACATACAATTTACATAAACGTCAATGAACTGAAGTCAAAACCCCTACGCTGTTTTGCTGACTGTGCAACTATTTTCTCATTACCAATGAAGCACACTCAATTAATTTGAAACATTCTTAGTCACAATATTCCCCAAAACTCTCCAGAAAACGCCTGAAGCATATTGAGTAGTTATTTAAGACTTTACTGTAGCCTAAATGCGTATTAATTGTAGCTCAAGTTGTTGCTGTCGAGTATCAGTTCTAATGGTCGGCTATTCATACGTTTGTATTCAAACCCAGACCCAAACACTGGCATCGGTTCCTTTCCAATGACGTAATGTTACGGGTCTCGAGTCGGAGTCCATCCACCAGATGGCAATGCTACCGACCGAGTTCGTTCGATTACGTCACCGAGGAAGTGACTGTACTGTATTGACGTCAACTATCAGTGGTGCAGAATTCTGTCATAATTTAGGTCGTGACTACTACCAGTCTGAACTGGATATTTTTAGCCTCTTGCTGTAACCTAAATCATGGAGATGGCTATTGGTTTCAGCTTTCATTCTCATAACATTGTTTTGTAGAAGAGCACTCAGAAATTGAATGGAATAGAGCATTTAATTGAGAACAGGGTTGGTGTTTGTTGGTGGTGGTTTGAAAAATGAGGGAAAACATCAACTATAGCCATGTCATATCATCTGTTATATATATTCATCTGGCAATAGCTCACAAAGAACAAACAGAAAACACACTTGCATTACATGGACACCTTGGCTACATTAAGCCTGTGGTTAAACTTCTACACACATGGGTTATTTCATGATGCATCAATGTGGTGTAATAGATTTCAATACAATGAGTCATGTCTAAGGAGACAAACCTCTTCATAACAGAATCATAACCTAGGCTACAATCATATGATGGAAATACTCAGTAGCCATAGAAAATCCATGTCCAATTATCATACTTATTCACCGGTATAAATCTCCCACAGGAATTCCTAATATGGGAATATCCCCATATCCAACAGCTGATAAAAGCATCATTATGAGGGGAACCATTATAATTGTGCTTACTACTCCATCTTGAGGCCCTGAGCGAGAATGCCTGTTATTCTCCAGGAAAATGTGGATATAACTGATCGCATTAGCAACAACGTCTTTGCATCGGTTGTCTCAATTTGAAGTTAACCAGTGATTTATTGACAAGTAGTTGAACTACGAAACCCCTTCCCTTTTCAATGACAGTGATCCCAATGGAAGACAAAGCACAATCAAATGCAATGACAAAAGGATTACTGAAGATGGGTGGGGTGGGGTGGGGGAAAGGGATTGGGGATGAAGACAAAGTGGGATAAAACATAGGAACACCATTGTGGGTGCCTGCATCAGTGATCTCCCTGTGTAGTGTTGTGGTGGCAGGTGAGGCTGCTCACATCCTTGTTGATTTCGTCCTCTTTCTTGGAAGCCACTTTAGCCTGAAAAAAAAAACGAAAGGTAGAAAATCTAGAAAACTTATTTCACAGACAGCCATTAACACTGGATATCAGTATCAAAATAGATGATAAATGATTATATTAAGTACAAAATAGACTAAGAGTATATGAGTTAGTACTTAGAGGCTTCTTGTTCTTCCCCCTGAGAGCTCTCCAGACAAATGAGAATAATCCACACCTCTTCTTCTTCTTGGCAGCAGCAGTTGAGATGTCGTTGACATCATTAGTAGAAGTAGACATTTTCTCGGCAGATTGCTCCAGGCTTGTAGCACTAGCATCAACATCATGTAAAGCAACAAGGCAACTCTTGGTTGAAACCATAGAAATAGTGATGGTAAGTCTACTTCTCTTGGTTGAGACATCGCCCACGTGGATCTCAGGTTGGTTGGAGTCTCTCAGTGTGGAGTCATTATCCTGAGTCATTAGGTTTGTAGGAGACTGGATCAGGTCGTTTTCCACAACGGGAACACTGGTAGACAGAACCTGAGATACTAGGCCTGCAGCAGACTGGATCAGGTTGTCTTCCTCGATGGCAACACTGGTGGACAGAACCTGAGACACTAGGCCTGCAGCAGACTGGATCAGGTCATTCTCCACAATGGTAACACTGGTGGACAGAACCTGAGACACTAGGCCTGCAGCAGACTGGATCAGGTCACTCTCCACAACGATAACACTGGTAGACAGAACCTGAGACATTAGGCCTGCAGCAGACTGGATCAGGTCATTCTCCACGATGGCAACACTGGTAGACAGAACCTGAGACACTGGGCCTGCAGCAGACTGGATCAGGTCATTCTCCACGATGGAAACACTGGTGGACAGAACCTGAGACAGTAGGCCTGCAGCAGACTGGATCAGGTCATTCTCCACGATGGAAAGACTGGTGGACAGAACCTGAGACACTAGGCCTGTAGCAGACTGGATCAGGTCATTCTCCACAATGACAACACTGGTGGACAGAACCAGAGACACTAGGCCTGCAGCAGACTGGATCAGGTTGTCTTCCTCGGTGGAAACACTGGTGGACAGAACCTGAGGAGTCTGCAGGAGTGTCAGTGGCTCCCACTCATCCAGGAAGAAGCTCTTGACAGAGGGGAAGCTTCTTCCTTTCAGAGCTGGGGGAATGTTGGGGGTGTACCCAACAGTCCAGAGCAGAGAGCTGTCGATGGCATTCACGTAGTGGTACTTGTCTCGTCATTCACGTAGTGGTACTTGCCTTAAAGTGTGCCCTCATTCACTACTTCCCAGACATCTTAAAACGTTGGATTGGTGGTGGCATGGGCTAGTGGGATTTTCAACCATATTTATTATACCAGTCATTTCCCTTCAATTCAGTGAAGTGAACAAGTGCGCACTTTGTGAGGATGGAGAGATAATTGGAACATTACGTAACATAATTTACAGCTTTAAATATTCTTTTTGCATGGTTACCATTCTTGGTAACTAACAACAAAAGCCTATACAGCCATCTTCTCCTATGTTGTATTATATTTCCTTTTCATAAGTATTAAATCAATTCATATTAGAGTTTTAAGACTGAAATAATTGAATTGTTCTTACCTGAGTTAACGTCGTTGTCCTTAAAATAACAATGTCCGTCTTCAGGGAGAATGAATGAAAAGCTCGCCATAATGCTGTATCTCTCGTTGTTTTGTCGATCAAGAACTGAAGATTTCTTGAGAGTTCTGGACATATCTCTTGGGTTCTGGAGTTCCATGTGAAGCGTCGGCATTGTGACCCTCTCGGTCGCATAGAGATGGGATTCTTTATGTCCCATATCTGCAGAATGCCATTATGCAGGGTTTAGAATGGATTTCGGTAACACTTTATTTGGATAGTCCCAAGTAGATGGTTTGTAGATGTTCAATAACGGTCAACATTTCAACTAACTACCGCTATCCACTAACCCATGCCCTTATCCTAACCCTAGCCCTAAACGTAACCCTTACACGAATTCTAAGCGAACCATAACCTTAGCATGCAGTTATTATCAACATATCGTTGGACGAAAGTATGCCTGGCTGTAAATCATTTATTTGGAACTAAACAAATAAAGTGTGACCTGGAACTCTATTTCTGTTTAATAATAGTACATTTATTTTAGATAGCGCTTTTCATTAAAGATCATCTCAAATACTATTTAAAAACAAAACAAATGTAGCTGGTCTTGACTTCGGGTACGATCTTCCACAGCTGACTGTGTTAAGGCAGTTCAGAAAGGTAGTAGTAGCGGAGGGAGCTTCGATGGTACAGGGAGGGAGAAGCGTCAGTCGGAAAGGCAGGCCCGGAGCTCTTCATCGGGCACCGTATCCTTCTCATGATGGTAATCAACAACCGAAGGTGTGGCCATTACCAAAATACTTGTAATTGATTGCAGAATATCGAGTAAGCTAGGGTCAACACCCTCACACTTTATGCACTCAAGAGATCATGCTAAAAACCACGTCCCGCGTATTTCCTCGCTTGGGAATTCGTTTTATCTTCCTAGCTCTCCAGTTCAGTGCTTCTTCATTCAGTTAAACGTTGTTTTTAGTCAATTTTAGTACAATTAGTCAAATATATATATATATTTTACCATGTTGCACCATCAACCAAATTCGATTAAATATTTAGCCTACTTAAAAGGGAGCTCTTGGCTCTCCGTGTCTATATTCCGTTGTATGTGATACTGTAGTGGTGTATTTAACCTGCCAGCTCTGCAAAGGATGGTTAAAGAATGATACCACCCTGATATTTGCAAGTGTTGCCTACCCCGGAAAAATAAATACAATAATAAATACATGGGGGAGTAGACATGTTTTAAATGCAAACTTCTGTACCTTCTTAGGTGTTCTGGTAGAATTGACATTGAATGCTGTTAATGGCAAAATCTAGAACTCAGAAGTCTAAAATCTAGAACACACAAGACACATTGGTTTATCATACTTTATTTTGTAGGGGAACCACATGTCGTTTAAAATGTTATACAGAGCTGTACATAGGAGAGCAGTATTCACAGAAATTATAGCCATGTCTTCTCCCAAAGTTTAAATACTATTCTTTAATTCTCTATAATAATTTTTATAATGATACAATAAAAGCTTGTGTAACTGGTCCTGCAGCTTTTTCGATATGTTGTCGATGATGTCTTTGTTGTTGTATTTGTTTACGTTGTTGTGGTTGTCGTTTTTTTTTCCCTCCAAAAAAGGAAAATGAAAAGAGTTATGATATCCACAACATGTAACAGGCACTGACTGCCAGCCTGCGTATGATGGTGTATGAGCACTCCCAATTTACTCACAAAAGAGAGACGGAAAGAGAGCTCAATGGATAGAAAGTGACAGAAAGAGAGAGATGTGCCCCGTTTGAATACTTGCAGAAATGCTTCCTTCCTTGAAGTAATCACTGATGTGATTGGGTCAGTCAGACTAATAAGACGGTCACCTTGCTTTCACCTGTCCAATCACCAATGGATCTGTGATTACCTGAAGGAAACAAGGAAACAAGGCTGCATCGCTACAGTATGCGAACAGCCAGATAAGCTCGATGTTGGAGAGTGGTCAGTATCAATTGGAAAACGGGCATCAGTTCATAGTAAGGTTACTGGGGGGGTTGGATGTTGGATTTCGGACCCCCTGGTTGCAATCTCCTCTGCCGCTGCCCTGACCCCCAATCCCTAACCTTTGACCTCCAGGGGTGGGGGGTGGTCACTTCCAGAGCTGGTTGCTGAGGGTCTGACCGGAGGGTGCCGCGGCCCAGCCTCCCATGGTGGAGGCAGGCTGACCGAAGGCCATGGCCCCCCCGGCACCGTTCAGACTCATCCCTGACATCTGCTGGTTCATCTGGGGAAGACAGTAGGAGAGATGAATAGTAAGGTGTCAGGGAAACACAATATTGTCTAATACTAAAACAAACCCAAGCCCTGACCACAATGCATTTATATAGATCTGAGAACATTTGATAGTTAGGTAATGTTACCATATTGCCATACCTAAGTTACCTCCCAAAGACACTTGATATTGTATTCTTATAAAACCATCTTATACTTCAAATGCGACGTTTACTCCAAGGGGAAAATCCCCAATATGCCAAATAACGTGACATCAAAAGAACTAACATACCTGTCCCATGTTCCAGTGGCCCTGCTGCCCAGGCTGGACGGCATACATCCCCTGCATGCCCTGAGCAGGCACCATACCCGCGGGCATCCCCCCCTGTGGTACCCCCATCATCCTCGGAGCCATGCCAACCATCCCGGCCGCGGGCGCTTGTCCCATGAAACCATTGGGCATCGTCATGCCAACCATCATGCCTGTGTTGGGTCCCATCATGGCAGCTCCATTCTGAGCCATCATGGCACCCATGACGGTGGTGGGGGGCATGCCTGTGCCCATGCCAGGGAAGGCCTGGTAGCCAGCAGGGACCTGCTGCTGGGGGATGCCTACTGGAAACTGCATCTGGGCGGGGTTCATGTATATACCAGCTGGAAGGGAGAAGTACAGGAGAAATACTGAGAACAGTTTGAGTTTCTTTCAAAATATAATTTTCTGTTAACATTTGACTGCTTGCCATAGATATACTAAAGTGACTGAACAACTTGGTTGGTGACTTGTTACTTTAGAAGTGTTTGGTATTTTACAGCATGCATTTATATAGCCCAGAGCCAGTTGGAGACCATTGACCAACCTCTGTCATTGGTTGGTGTGTGTGTGTGTGTGCATGCACTTCTGTGTCATGACTCTCCTGGTCAAGGATCAAAGGTCTCAGACCACAGGAGAGGAGAGGGGGGCTGGGCCAGTTATGACACCTCACGCCAATCGTAAATCTTATGCAGCAGAGAACCCTCTCCTGCTTTTCAGCACCAACCAAAGGAATGCCTTTGTTCTCTAGAATATTTTTGCCACTAAAACTATAACACCCCAAAAAATGATAGGAATGTTTAAGAATGGTCAGTGGGGATCTAAAAAATAATCATGTCATATTGCTTTTCATTTTGTGATGTTTTTAAAAACTGTATCAACCAAATACTGTACCTTAGGAAGGAAACCATCCTTTGGCTGTTAAGTTTCCATCCAATATGATGTTAATACAATATGATGAACAATGAAACTATTTTTGTTAAGATATGAATGTGATTTTGGTTTTCATGTCCGTTGCACATTGATTAAGCCACACCCCGAATGAGGTCAGACAAATGTGTCAGTGTGATGGAAATGCCCTTTCCGACCAGAGTGATTAAAAGGACTCGCTAAGAATTAACATATTCAGACCAGCAGATGTGAAGCGTGAGCTAAACATTACAAATGGCTGGAAACTCTGAAACTCAACAAGAGATGAAGATAAACTCACTAGACCAAAACATTGACAGTCTGCAGCTGTGCATGTAAAGGGATCTAGATCTGACTATCTACCCGAGAAAGGAAGGAGAGGATCCCATCTCAGACGGTAATTGAGCATCTGAAGAACAGTTCAGAAGAAACACTCCACTCCAAGCCAGGACAACTAAGAAGGATATTGTAACCTCTGGTGGACAATCAGAGCCTTACACCCATCGAGCTATTCCCCATAGAAGGATTGATTGGTTTCAACAGATAGACAACAAACAAAGACATCTAACTTACATGTAAATACATTGCATTTCTTACCCAAACGGGCAGCAGTTTGTGTACAAGGTATAGGATTAATGTGAGAACAGTCCTAGAATGTAGCCACAATAAATGTCCTTTTCTCTATCCCTCTTTCCCCACCCCCTCTCCATTGTGTAACAAGCCATAATATTTTGTCAGTCCACTAGAGACTTTTGTCTCATGTAAATGTGTATTCTGTGTTATTATTTAGCTAGTTAGTAAATAAAAATTTAAATCAATGTGTGTAGAACTGAATAATCAGAAAAGGCTGGGGATCTTGCGGATTCAAGAAGTCTGCAATGTTCAGAATGAGACTCATATGAGGTAATGATTAATAAATGACTTATCAATATATCTTATATATTTCTTCTAGAGTTTAATTCGGGAGATGTTAACTCATTAGACAACTTCTTCCGTGGTGCCCCAAATTCCTTATGAGCTAATTGTTACATGGTTAATTTAATTGAGTAACAACAATAAATAACATTCATCACATTAACCAAAGTCACATCACGATGTGCACACATGCCCACACTTATGTATGACAAGGCTCTACAGTGCAACCATTTTACTCGCGTATGCGCCAAAATATTTTGTTGTACGACCTGGAATTTTTATTTAGGAGCACAAGTGCTGATGATAATGGTTGAAATTATTACGTCACTGTACTGCAGCCCTGGAGTGCCATGGTGAATACACTGTGTGAGTGCAGATTCACGTCATTCTTGCACCATTATTACAAAGAAAACATCTTGTTACCTCAAATATTTGTCATTGTGCTCCTAAATTTCTTTGAGTGCTCCTACACATGCTCCTTGTAAAAAAGGTCAGTGTAGAGCCCTGCATGAGTGTACATAGCGTGCATGTGTAGGCTTGTGTCTGTATATCTCCTTACCAGGCGGGACCTGCTGGTGCTGGGGCATCTGAGGCATACTGGTGTTCCCATACAGGGACAGGATGGAGTCCTTGGAGAGGGGTTTCTTGGCCCCGGTGTCCTCCCCCTTAATGCCCCCTCCACCACCAGTCTCACTGAACAGGTCCAGGTTTCCCTGGGCAGAGCCAGAGGATGGGGTTGCTGCTGGGGGTTGTGTTGGGGTGCTGGCTGGGGTACTGGAGCTAGCCTGGAAGAAGGAAGCAGAAACAGTCAGAACGATGTAAGAAAAGTCGCTAACCCTATTCAGTGTGTTGAGTCTCTTGCTCTTCAAACGTCTCTCACACTAGCATGCATTGGCCTGCATGGATGTGTGTGAGACAAATTTCTCACTGCATTGAGAGCACAATGCTCTACCAACTGGGCCATCGTTCAGATGTAGATGTACAGGTAATATGTGTGCATGTAAATATAGAAGTTCAGTATGCGTCTTTAAGTTTGTGGAGCTGGGTGTACATAGGGACCAGGGAAGTGGTGAGGTCATCAGATTGTGTTACCTGAGAGAACTGAGCAGCAGCATTAGATGAGGGGAGGGGGTTGGACACCATGGGGCCAAAGATATCCAAGTCGTGACTTGCTGTGCTAGCAGCACTACCGTTGTTAGCAGGGGCAGGTGTTGGTGCATCTAGAGAGATGGGGGAGACAGAGAGCAACGGAGAGGGGTTAAAAACATGTGTAAAACAGGTTATACAGGGGAGAAAAAAACATACTTAAGATGAATGTGTGTATTGTTCAAGACTCAGCATTTCTGAATAACTCACTGGTTTAGTACATTTGACATTTGAGTCATTTATCAGACGCTCTTATCCAGAGCGACATACAGGAGCAATTAGGGTTAAGTGCCTTGCTCAAGGGCACAGCGACAAATTTCACCTAGTTAGCTCTTAACTGCTAGGCTTCCACCCAGGGTCGTATTCGTCAAGGCAAAGCAGGGTCATATTCAATAGGCACAAAACGAAAGAAAACAGGCTGAAACCAGGAAGGACTATCTGAACTTGTCCAATAAGAAACTCTCATTTTCATTTTGGAAAACTGACTGGTTTAATCTTACCAAGGCCAAGTAGGTTGACGGGAGGTTCTGCTGTCTTCACAGGACTGGCTTTGGGGGCATGGCGGGTCTCTTCACTCTTCAGGGGTTGAGTCCAAGAGAAAAGGCAAAATGATTGTGAAAAAATAATAATGTAGTCTTGGAAGTAATAATGAAGTTGATTTGTTAAGCGTCTTCCAGACTAATGGCTAAATATGCAGGGCTTCGGTTGAGCATAGGTTTAGTTCATAATGAAAGCAAAGATCCTGAGGAGGTATACTTCAGATAAGACAAGCAAGGGATATTTGAAACCCTCAGCAGTCAAGCCCTCTTAGAGGTCAAAGGTTAGGTGCATCCTAAGCATTGGGTTACTTAACCACATTCAATGCTTTGTCTAGGAACCAACATGCCGGGAGCTCGATGCCCAGCATTCTAACCCTAAACCCAAAGATGGTCTATTTTTCAACAATGTATCAACACGTCAAAGTAACTACACAGTGAGACACACCACAACAAATCAGTTTGCTGGACATGGTGACCATAAACATTCGTAAATTGATGATTAGTTGTATTAAGTACTGGTATAATGCCAGACCTGTTAACTGTAATGTTTTTCATACGGTTTGCCATACTAGACTGTTAAAGGGCAATTCCACCACTTTTCAACCTCATTCATTTTCTCCAGCACAATACCAGTATCGACATGTGAAAACCATGCATTTCTTCTTTTGGTAGAAAAAAAATCATGAAGCTCAAAAGTTCTACCCGATGACATCATCAAAAGTTAAAACAGGTAAAAAACAAACACTAGGAGATTGGTGACATGGGGAGCAAGAACATACCCTCCAATCTGGCAAAAAAAAAAAAAAGGATTTTAAAATTAGGATTTTAAATCCTACCCTGTAATAATACAGGGAAACAATTTTATCTTTTTAACCACAGATCATAAAACGTGCTGTTTTCACATATGTAGGCAATAGTATGTTGCTGAAAAATGAATAGGAGTTTGAAAAGCGGCGGAATTGCCCTTTAAGTCTGCTCCCATTAAACCACTAAAACCTGACCACTATAGCATGGAGTGTCATGATGAGTGGAATTGTTGTAAACAAAATAAACATAATTCTGACTGCAAAGCTCAAAAGAGACAGACAAGGGTATACAGTGTGATTGACGAAAAAGGAATATGGGTTGGGTTGAGACAGAAATCTTATATAAGGAATCTATAGATGTATCCATTCAAAACCACCGTACTTTGGCATTGTATGACAGCTTGGTTCCTCTATCAGTTTCCTTCTCTCTCTTGCTCTCCTTGTCTTTTGGCTGTAGAGGAACATCATAAGAGGAAATTAGAAGAAGAAAAAAATCAATGGAGGAAGAGAGATAAAGGCCTAATCTCATTTGAATAATGTTCCAAATTGTTAGGCCATATAACACAATAAAACAGTACCACAAACACCTGTGGAAATACATGCTAGCAGATAGCCTGTCATTGCGCTAATGCTAGTTAGCAATTAGCTAGTGAAACTACCTCTAACTTCCTTCATACTGGACCCAGAGACATACAAATGTTATCCAAGAGTTCATCTGACTTTAGGGAAGTACATAATGGGCCTCATTGCCATAACTCCAAAGTATCCCTTTAACCTAACACATAACAAGCAACACTTTGGAGAGTCTACATACAAATACGACAACACATTCTAGTACTATCCGCAAACCAGTTTGAGTGCGGTGTCAGAGGTGAGATACATACGCTGTGTCCATTGGTCACATTTTTGCTGTAGTATTTCTTCTTCTCATACTTGTCCCTGATGAAGAACTCCACTGCTCTGGGGTCAGGGGTTAAGGGGGAAAAAATGTAGCAATATTATAAAGGGGCAAGTACGTGTGTTACGGGAAGCTTTTTGGGAACCGCGGTGTGTGTGAGAGAGTCTGAGAGAGTGAGAGAGAGTGAGTGAGTCCGAGAGAGACTGTGCGTGTCTGTGTGTGTGTGTAGTTGTAAGGATACTGGTCTGTCTGAGGCCTTCTGTAGTTGTCTGGAAGGTTGGCCTCATAAAGCTGCCTGGACTTGGAGTTGCCCATATCTACTATGCTCTGTTAGAGAAGAGAGAGATGGAGAGAAAGAGGGTGGGGGAAAGAGAGAAAGAGGAGCACAGAGATAAAGGGGGGTGGAGGGTGGATAATGAAACAGCAGGGGGGACATGATAAGTATGGGTTAAAAAGTCAACTTTGTATTCAGCCAGTAGGATATACAAGAAAGAGAGGTGTCTGTGTCAATAAATCTAGGTCAATACATGACATTTCTAATTTATGAATATTATAAATCCTGGACATTGGCCAATTACCTGTATTTGTGCTGCTGTCCATTGGTCCAGGTTGACAGATTTGACCCGTGATATGTGAACCCCAAGGTTCCTGTGGATGCCAGCACATCGGATACAGATAAACACTCCCAGGTTCCATGATGCCCACCTTGGACCTGGCAGGCAGAGACAGGGTCGTACTCATTAGTGCACCGGTTTCAGTCTGTTCTCTTCCGTTAGGTGTCTAATGAACACAGCCCAGGTAACGGAAGATTCACTTATCAAAACCTGTCTGTACCGGTGGTGCAGGTGTCTCAATAGGACTTCAGATTGGCAGGTCTTCCCTGTGCATTCTTTTAGAGTGACATGTTTTGACATTTAGGGATAGTTTCCCAGTGGTGACTTTCATGGTGCAGGGGTGTCGAAACTTGCATTTACTTGTATGACTGAAGTTTGGTTCAAGGTGTGGTGGGAGACAAAATGCTACATAGCATATCTAAGCTAGCCTAGTAGCTACCAGATAAATGCTAAAGAGGAAGGAAGGTGTCAGCAGACTAGCTGCTACTTACAGTTAGCATAGTCAGCTAACAACTCAGTCGGAGTCTGGCTAGACGAATAACTGAAACGGTTATATAAGATCAAATGACACAATTTAACGAAGTTGACATTGTTTTATATAGTTACCTTTCGCCTCACAATCGGCGCAGTATTTATTGTCGTCCTCTCTCAGCATTTTGGACAGAATGGCCTGATGCTGCTCGTTGAGTTTCAGGGCCTTCTCTCTCTCTGATCGGGTTGTCATCTTTGCTGATGTTTTTTCAATAAAACTGTTCTCTACCGTGAATGTTCGTGAATTTTTTTAACTTTATGATTTAAGACCATAATCAGACAAATGAACGCCTTCGAGAGAAGTGTAAAAACACCCGGAACCGAAATTTGTTCTCCGCCCACAAGAATGCACGAACTCGCGGGAGGCGGGTGAACATACCTAAACGGCTCTCGGGATTGGATGATGGAATGACGTGGCCTTCTGACGCATGTCAGGGTTTCTTGACAATTAAAAAAAAAGCATTTTTCAATGTTTAAAATGTGTTGTTGGTACAGATTATCCGTCCTTGGGAAATTCTGTGTTTGCTAAAATATTATACAAGTTCCTATGTACTGCTGTGAATCAAGTACTGATGTATCAAGATGTTTTCTGTTCTTCAGTTTAGAACAAAGTGCTACAGTGAATAACGAATGTGTGTATATTTTGTTGATTTTTCCTTTTATTAAGAACAAATCTGGCATACATTGATACATGGAAATATATACATAACAATGTAAGGTTTCACCGAAGTATGCAAATTGTGTTCCAGTAGCCAGAGAGAGCAACATAAATATCTATGTAACATGTTTAAAAAAAAACATTAAAAAAGGTTAACATATTGTGAAACATACAGGAAATAACACGATAAACCAGTGACCCATCAAGCCACTATCGCAATACATACTCATGATATTACCGTACACCTAGCCTGGTGCCAGACCTGATTGTACTGTATAACCAACGCTTATGATCGATGGCATGACAATGAGACGGCAAGACAGCACAAACATCTGGGACCAGGCTGCTATACACGCTGACAAAACTAGAACCAAGATGTCTGACCAGTTACTGTTAATAAAAGGTTTCCAGGCGGATCTTGAAACAGTCCTCTGGGTGTCTCTGTGCAATGCCGTGGCGCAGCAGCATCTCTGTGTACGGGGGCCAGAACGTCTCGTCTATCGATATGTAGGGATCGTGAGGCGTCTCCAGAGTCGTGTTCATCAGCAGCTGCAAATTTTAACAATGGAAGATAAGGTTTAAGGTAAGGGTTTAAGGTTATTACTTATGTTGTTGTTCAATTGGAGCAAGAGGTGAGTAGGGATGTTATGTCATTTGTTGTTCTGTGATCAAGTTGATCTACATTACAAAGATGTGAGGGTAATGTAAATGTAAAATATAGTCATAGGGTCATAAAAAGCTAGACTATAAATGCTATATGCTATATGCTACTGGTTCAAGCATGTAGTAATAAAGTAATACAAAATTGAACCAGAGCACCGGGTTGAATAATAAAACACAAACAATGCATGCGAACAGAGACTTACCTCCAGGACTTCATTGAGTGAAATTAGATTCTCGTTCAGCTCTTGAGGAATGTTCTGAAAACAGAAACAAAAACGATACGATCTAGGCTGGTCCCAGATCTGTTTGTGCTCTCTTGCCCAACAACACATAAAAAGTTAGCTACATAGCACAAACAGATCTGAGACCAAGCTAGATGCAACCGTAAAAAAAAACCACAATGTGTGACCATTGAGGAACCCCTTCATCAGAGCCACATAATACATCACTAAGACTGCCACCTTTTCCTTCTTGTCAGCGTTGGTCTCCTGTGTAGGAAGTGGGAAGTGTTCCGCCAGTACGTCTGCCAGGGTCTCCATCAGTCTGTTCTGGTAATCCTTCATCTTCTGGATCTTCTTCTTGGTGTCCTGCAACACACTGAACAGCAGCAGCAATACTTCCATATTAAACTCAGGATAGTTGTCAATGTGTTGGTTTGTGTGTCATTTTCTATTATTCAGGATCATATTCATAGGCAGGAAACCGAAGACAACGCTCCAAAACGAGGAGGTAAAATCTGTTCAATAAAAAAATACAAAAATGTTTTTTGTTTAGCCTTGTAAAAATGTAATTTACAGTGTGCCGGAACAAACGTGACCCAGTTGTTGTACCTTACCTGTGTTCAGATAACCTTTCGTTTTCCAGTCGCTGTTTGACCACATGTTCAGTGCCTGCCCTCAACACTTCCTTCTTTTCCTCCAACCACTTCTGTTCACTGAAACAGGAACACAGATGTATACTGTCAAATCTACTGTCTCCATGTCAACATTCAAAGGGTTGGAGATTTAGAATAACAATCACATTCAAAGAAAACCTTTTTAAAGTCTCTCTCAGTATGTCTCGCTTGGCTTGTGAGCAAGAGAGGACCAACTCCAGTTGTGAATTCAGCTTCTGTAACTGTGGAAGTAGGAAAGAAAAGTAAAAAATAAAATAAAAAGTTAAACATGAATATGTTTACTTTTCATAAGCATAAGGCTCTGTAGAACTATAAAATAGCTGATATCTGAAATGTGTACAGAACCAGTCAAAAGTTGACGCCGACTGATTCAAGGGTTCTTCTTTATTTTACTATTTTCTACATTGTAGAATAATAGTGAAGGCATCAGAACTATGAAATAGCACATGTGGAATCATGTGGTAACCAAAAAAGGAATCATGCAGTAACCAAAAAAAAGTGTTAAACAAACCAAAATATATTTTAATATTTGAGATTCTTCAAAGTAGCCACCCTTTGCCTTAATGACAGCTTTGCACACTTTTGGCACTCTCTCAAAAAGCTTCATGAGGTAGTCACCTAGAATGCATTTCAATTAACAGGTGTGACTTGTTAAAAAGTTATTTTTTTCTAAATGCATTTGAAGAACATGGCTGAGGTTTTACATTATCCCAATCAATTGTGCTATTTTGTTAGTTTTTTTGCGTTTTGTGTAAATTATTTTGTACATAATGTTGCTGCTACCGTCTCTTATGACCGCAAATAACTTCTGGACATCAGAACAGCGATTACTCACCGCGGACTGGAAGAAACTTTTTCCTTTAACGAGTCCGATGAGAGCATATACTGCTTCACTGGAACAGGCCCAGATCCCTGTAATTTGCTTGAAGAAAAGACGCAGGAAAAGAGGCCACAGATCGGGCAGCCTTCTGAGAATCCGTAGGTGAGCGAGTAAACTTCCACTGCCATCCGTTCTTTTTACTAACGTGCAATCATTGGAAAAATAAAATTGATGACCTACGATTAAGATTATCCTACCAACAAACCAAAATTAACTTTAATATCTTATACTTCACCGAGATGTGGCTGAACGATGATACAGATAATATAGGGCTGGCGAGATTTTCCATGCACCAGCAGAACAGAGAAGCTACGTCTGGTAAGACGAGGGGTGCGGGAGTGTCTATTTGTCAAGAACAGCTGGTGCGCGAAGTCTAATATTAAAGAAGTCTCGAGGTATTGCTCGCCTGAGGTAGAGTACCTTATGATAAGCTGTAGACCACACTATCTACCAAGAGAGTTCTCATCTATATTATTTGTAGACGTCTATTTACCACCACATAACAAAGATGGCACTAAGACCGCTCTCAACCAACTCTATGGCCATAAGTGAAGAAAATCCTCACCAAGAAGCGGCGCTCCTAGTGGCCGGGGACTTTAATGCAGGCAAACTTAAATCAGTTTCACCTAATTTTTACCAGCATTTCACACATGTGCAACCAGAGAAAAAAATTCCTAGATCACCTTTACTCCACACATGCAGAGATGCATACAAAGCTCTCCCCCACCCTCCATTTGGCAAATCTGACCATAATTATATCCTCCTGATTCCTGCTTATAAGCAAAAACTAAAGCAGGAAGTACAGTGACTCGCTCAATAGGGAAGTGGTCAGATGACGCAGATGCAACATTAGAGGACTGTTTTGCTAGAACAGACTGGAATATGTTCCGTGATTCATCAAATGGCATTGAGCAGTACACCACCTCAGTCACTGGCTTCATCAATAAGTGCATTGACGACATCGTCCCCACAGTGACGGTACGCACATATCCCAACCAGAAGCCATGGATTACAGGCAAAATCCGCATCGAGCTAAAGGCTAGAGCTGCCGCTTTCAAGGAGCAGGAGACTATCCGGACGCTTATAAGAAATCCTGCTATGCCCTCCGACGAACCATCAAACAAGCAAAGCGTCAATACAGGAGTAAGATTGAAAACTACTACACAAGATCTGACGCCCGTCGGATGTGGCAGGGCTTGAAAACTATTATGGACTACAAAGGGAAACCCAGACGCGAGCTGCCCAGCAACGCGAGCCTACCAGACGAGCTAAATGCCTTTATGCTCGCTTTGAGGCAAGCAACACCAGCTGGTCTGGATCTCGGTAGCCGATGTGAACAAGATTCACAAAGCCGCTGGGCCAGACGGATTACCAGGAAGTGAGTGCTACGGGTCGGAAGTCATTTAGGCAGGTTACCTTAGTGTCCTTGGGCACAGGCACTATGGTGGTCTACTTAAAACATGTTGGTATTACAGACTCGAACAAGGAGAGGTTGAAAATGTCAGTGAAGACACTTGCCAGTTGGTCAGCGCATGCTTGGACTACACATCCTGGTAATCCGCCTTGTGAATGTTGACCTGTTTAAAGGTCTTACTCACATCAGCTGCGGAGAATGATCACACAGTCGTCCGGAACAGCTGATGCTCTCATGCATGTTCCAGTGTTACTTGCCTCTAAGCAAGTATAGAAGTTATTTAGCTCGTCTGGTAGGCTCGTGCCACTGGGCAGCTCTCGGCTGTGCTTCCCTTTTGTAGTAGTCTAATAGTTTGCAAGCCCTGCCACATCCGACAGGCGTCAGAGCCGGTGTAGTACGATTCGATCTAAGTCCTGTATTGATGCTTTGCCTGTTTGATGGTTTGTCGGTGGGCATAGAGGGATTTCTTATAAGCTTCCAGGTTAGAGTCCCACTTCTTGAAAGCGGCAGCTCTACCCTTTAGCTCAGTGCGAATGTTGCCTTCTAGTTGGGGTATGTACGTACAGTCACTGTGGGGACGACGTCCTCGAGGCACTTATTGATAAAGCCAATGACTGATGTGGTGTACTCCTCAATACCATCGGAAGAATCCCGGAACATATTCCAGTCTGTGCTAGCAAAACAGAAGACCTGGCCTCCACAATCACCCGACCTCAATCCAATTGAGATGGTTTGGGATGAGTTGGACGGCAGCGTGAAGGAAAAGCAGCCAACAAGTGCTCAGCATATTTGGGAACTCATTCAAGACTGTCGGAAAAGAATTCCAGGTGACTACCTCATGAAGCTTGTTGAGAAAATGGCAAGTGTGCAATGCTGTCATCAAGGCAAAGGGTGGCTACTTTGAAGAATCTCAAATATAACATTTTTGATTTAACACTTCTTCATAGTTTTGATTTATTCACATTCTACAATGTAGAAAATATTAAAAGTAAAGAAAAACACTTGAATGAATAGGTGTCCAAATTTGACTGGTACTGTATATTAAAAGGTAACTGCATAGAAATATTTTTACACAGAAATGGTGTAAATTTTCCAACAGTAACTACTACGGTGGAAGGCAACATCTACATGTGAATTTACCTCCTCTGCTCCAACGACGAGTAACACCTCAGGATTTGTGGACAACACTATGGATAGAAAGTAAACCACATTCTGATGGTACACATCATGCTTATGTCTCAGTCATACAGTATAAGTACAATCAATTAGTTATAAAGGAATGATGTTCAGAGTAGAAACCAGACACTCACGTTCTGGACGTCTTGTCTGCCACTGCTTCAGCTCAGCTGCTACAGCTGTCAATCTATTAACAGACTGTTGGACATAACAGATATGCAGCAGATAAGGCAAGATCATGTAAAAAGTTCATGCATCACACATACTAATGGTTTCATTCAGCTATAGGGAAATCTCTCACCTGTTCTTGAGGGTTTTCATCGGAGTCAGGCTCTGTGAGAATGATCTCGTTCTGAAGCTGAAAAACAAGCAGAATATTACATTTTAACATTAACACAATAACATCACATCATCCAAAGTTGTCTGTGCAGGACCGAGCTGTCATCGTAAACAGATCAGTACCATCTCTAGCTGGGCAAACTGCTCTTCACACTCGTTAAACAGTTGTGCCTGTGCAGCTTCCGAGCACTCTGTGTAGAAAGGAATGGCAGGTGGTGCTGTAGTATCCTGGACTTCTGACTCTGTGTCCAGTGGCTGTCCCTGTGATAAAAATGTCAGAATTATTAAGACATGCATGTTGAATGGATAGCTTATTGTAATTTCAGTAAAGCTTACAAAGGCTCATATTTGGCTACCTTACTTACATTATCCTGTTGCAACGTTACCTCGTTCAAACTCTGAAAACAAGGAATTCACAATATTGTTATCAACAAGTGGGTAACCACCGTAACTACCGTATAACTACCGTATAGTGAGTATGGCGGAACATTTTCAAAAGTCGTTTGAGTCATGTTTTGGGGGGGAATACACCAGGCGCATACAAAGAAATGTTCGTCAGCACTCTACCAACATCTTTACTTTGGTGAGTTAAGAAAATACCTTGAAGTCAGATTAAGTTAGCTAGATTTGTAAATTAGCCAGCTTCCTCATAAATTCTAGTAAAAATGTCAGACAAAGTATATATTTTTTTACATAAAAGCAGGAAGTAACGTTACTCTTGGAATAAACATTACAGTTCATAACTAGCTAGCAAAACCTCAAAAACAAGCAAACGAACGTCAGCTAGCTAGCAAACGTTAGCAGTGAAAAAGATTAGCATATCCGACTAAAAACAAGTTAACGTTATATCATTAACGTCACAAATAGGAGAACATTCATCAATTGGAAACCGACTATTTTTCACTTTGTCAAACAACGTGTCCACCTACCATATTTGAAATAGTTAGCTGGCTTATTTTCTTAAAACGTATAATATTTCACTATATCATACAGTCACAGATAAATGAGATACAGATGTCAACTTCACGGCTAGTTCCTTTTCAAAATACCGCCAGTATTGATGACGTACGCATGGGCAGAAGTACTTCGTTTGAGAGCGTTATGTCTGCGTACTGATACGCATATCACTGAGAACGGCGCAATCGTGTGCGACTGCAGCCCGCATTCGAGCCCCCATTAGTTATTAGTTCAGTTATTATTTTTTATTTATTATTTAGTTATTAGTTATTGCATGAACGCAGTTGCACCCTTCTCAAATTAGGGCTCGTGTGGAATTTAAATCTTGAGCGATGCATGTCAGCTAGCACTGTTTTACAGACTGCCTGCCGCCCCCAAGACCAGAGGAAATCGCAGCAGGGCTGCTTTGCAAGCTAGTCTTGGCCTCCACCACTACATCTACATCACCTGGTGTCAAGGGAGGCCAAGAAGATCTTTAGGTGCCTCAGCCACCCGAGACTCGGCATGTTCACTCATGTCCCAATAAAAATAAATGTTGGAAGACTGGACGATGTGACTGGCTTCAACCCCTGCAGTAGTTCTACGGCATGTAGGGATTCCTGTAAAAAAGTGAGCGTATTCAGCAGCTCTGAAACTTGTAAACAATACACTATCAAATAGTTCCTCACATGCAGCTCATCTAATGTTTTAAACCTTATCTCTTGTCCGTGTAATATGTGGGCAAAACTAGTAGACTGATAAGAACGTTTATTATAGTACTCGAGTGCTGTAAGGAGAAATGACCCCAAATCCCCTATTGCAAATCATTTTAATGAAGCCGGAGTTGTGCCGAAAATCTCCCCACTGCCAGACCCCCCCCATTTTTTAAAATTCCCTTAATTTTGTGGCTAGAGTCAAATACTTTCTGTGACACACATCAGAGTCAAATACTTTCTAGAACAAACTCCACGTCCGGATAGGCAACCGAAATGAATAATTCATGTATGTGTGTTATATTAAACAGAGGAGGAAGTAAAATGTGTGCAAGCAATAAACATTTCAGAACAATTATGGCTGAATTATTATCCTTACACTTTCAAAAATACGAGTCGAATAAGACATGGGAGAGATGAAGAATTTTGTCAAAGAGATTTATTTATAGACTAATACAAAATCAGTAGCGTATTTCGGTACTGGCGGCATCTTGCGGGGGCGCTCGCCCAGGGCGCCATACAAGCTAGAACCGCCACAAACACTTGAAACACATAGCCAAACCGCAAACTGCAGACAAAAATGCGTTCTGTTACTAAGATCAGTGAAATGTAGGCTAAAATGACAATGGAGTGAAGAGCAGAAATCTCTACTAGCAAGCAACTCGCAGCAATGAAGAACGCGAAGGGGGAGATCATTATGTCAGGGGGGAGATTTTCGGCACAACACCTGTCACCCGGTCTCATCCATGTTCTTCTGTTCTATACAGCTGATAAAACGTTCACGTAGGGGTGGTAATCTGGAACTTAGTCTTCTCCAGACAGAATGCAGGTGGATAGTATATTTAAAAACTCTCCACCCATCAGGCATGAATTAAAAATAGTTATTGAAGTGTTTTCTGTAAATGGTAAATTGCCTGTTTTGGTGTTCTGTTTTTCTTGTCTAGTGGTATTTCTAGCTCCCTACTCTTACAATCCTGTGTTATTTGTTCTGAGGAAATGTTCAAATGATATATGTACAAGCAATAATTTATGAATCCTAGAGGAAGACCTGGTTCAGTCTACTTTCCAACAGACACTGGGAGACAAATTCTCCTTTCAGCAGGACACTAACCTAAAATACAAGGCCAAGTCTACACTGGAGTTGCTAACCAAGATGATGTTCCTGAGTGGCCTAGTTACAGTTTTGACTTTAAATCGTCTTGAAAATCTATGGCGCGGCTTGAAAATGTCTGTCTAGCGATGATCAACAACCAACTTGACAGAGCTTGATACATTTATCAAGTTAGCCAGAAAGACTTATCGCTGTAATCACTGGCAACGGTAATTCTTACATGTTTTGACTTGGGTTTGAATAGTTATCTAATCAAAAATATTTTTACAAATCTTCCACATTATTTTGTGTAGATTGTTGACAAAAATTGACAATTACAACCATATTTTTATTGTACCTTTATTTAACTAGGCAAGTCAGTTAAGAACAAATTCTTATTTTCAATGACAGCCTAGGAACAGAACTGCCTGTTCAGGGGCAGAACGAGGGTTTGAACTTGCAACCATTCGGATTGCTAGTACACTGCTCTAACCACTAGGCTACCTTGCTGCCCCATTTTAATCCCACTTTGTAACACAACAAAAGGTGGAAAAAGTCAAGGGGTGTGAATACTTTCTGAAGGCACTGCATGTGAGAATGTTGTTTATTGTGTGTCTTGGCAAACTCCAAGCGGTCTGTCATGTGCCTTTTACTCAGGAGTGGCTTCTGTCTGGCAACCCTACCATAAAGGCCTAATTGGTGGAGTGCTGTAGAGATGGTTGTCCTTCTGGAAGGTTGTCCCATCTCCACAGAGGAACTCTGGAGCTCTGTCAGAGTGACCATTGGGTTCCTGGTCACCTCCCTGACGAAGGCTGTTTTCCCCCAATTGCTCAGTTTGGCTGGGCAGCCAGCTCTTGGAAGAGTCTTGGTGGTTCCGAACTTCTTCCGTTTAAGATTGATGGAGGCCACCGTGTTCTTGGGGACCTTCAATGCTGCAGACATTTTTTGGTACCCTTCCCCAGATCTGTGCCTCGACACAATCTTGTCTCAGAGCGCTACAGACAATTCCTTCGACCTCGTGGCTTGGTTTTTGCTCTGACATGCACTGTCAACTGTGGGACCTTATATAGACAGGTGTGTGCCTTTCCAAATCATGTCCAATCAATTGATTTTTACCACAGGTGGACTCCAGTCAAGTTGTAGAAACATCTCAAGGATGATCAATGGAAACAGGATGCACCTGAGCTCATTTTTGAGTCTCATAGCAAAGGGTCTGAAGATAAGTGGGGTATTTATATTTTATTTTAAATTTTCAAACATTTCTAAAAATGTGTTTACACTTTGTTATTATGGGGTACTGTGTGTAGATTGATCAGGGGAAAAATGAATTGAATCCATTTTAGAATAAGGCTGTAACGTAACAAAATGTGGGGAAAAGGGAAGGGGTCTGAATACGTTTGGAATGGACTGTTTGTGCACATTGCCCAGGTGAGGAAAAGCACAGGGCACGCATCTAGGTTCCGCTTTTATGCATGGTTGCAGTAATGCATAAACATTAAATACTGGATAATCCATTTAAAATGAATCAATGATGAGGTCTTCTTTGCATATTGTTTATGGCCAGAGTGTGTGGTAAACAGAATCTAATTTACATTCCGATTCCAAACACTGCATAATGCCATTCTGTGTAAAGAATACCATCTCAATGCGACCGAGATTGTCACAATGCTGACGCATCACATGGAACTCCAGAACCCAAGAGATAAGTTCAGAAATTTCAAGAATTCAACAGTTCTTGATTGACAAACAATGAGAGAGAGAGCATTATTATGGCAAGCTTTTCATTCATCCTCCCTGAAGACAGACGTTGTTCCATTAAGGACAACGAAGTCAATTCAGGTAGGAACAATTAAATTAATTTACTTCTTGAAACTTCAATATTAATCATTAGTTGAAAGGAAATATAAAATAAAATGCAGGTTAAGATGACTTGGGGCATTTGTTATTTATCAAGCAATGTAACTATGCAAAATTAAGTTATAAACTTAAGCTATGTCCAATTACCTCTCCTTTGTACCAAAGTGTGCATTTGTTCACTTCACTGATTTCAAAGGAAATTATTGGTAGAATAAATATAGTTAGACTCCCACTAGCCCATGACTCCACTAATCCAATGTTTTAGATTTGTGGGAAGTAGTGAACAAGTACACACTTCAGGAGAAATTAGATATTATTGGGACACACTTGTACTTTACCTTTAGTGAAAATGAGAATATTCCTTGTTTATAATACAACAAATCTGTTATGTTTACTCTGTGTTACCATATTGTTTCTTTCAGAGTGGATCTCAATGGTGACCCAACTCAACTCCCTTGACGGTCCAGAGTCAGAGAGTCAGAATGTCCATCAGAGCTTTCCAGAGTTACTTAGAGACAAGTACCACTACGTGAATGCCATCGACAGCTCTCTGCTCTGGACTGTTGGGTACACCCCCTACATTCCCCCAGCTCTGAAAGGAAGAAGCTTCCCTTCTGTCGAGAGCTTCTTCCTGGATGAGTGGGAGCCACTGACACTCCTGCAGACTCCTCAGGTTCTGTCCACCAGTGTTTCCACCGAGGAAGACAACCTGATCCAGTCTGCTGCAGGCCTAATGTCTCTGGTTCTGTCCACCAGTGTTGTCATTGTGGAGAATGACCTGATCCAGTCTGCTGCAGGCCTAGTGTCTCAGGTTCTGTCCACCAGTGTTGCCATCATTGAGAATGACTTGATCCAGTCTGCTGCATTCCTAGTGTCTCAGGAGCTGTCTACCGGTGTTGTCATCGTGGAGAAAGACCTCATCCATTCTGCTACAAACCTAATGTCTCAGGATAATGACTCCACACTGAGAGACTCCAACCAACCTGAGATCCACGTGGGCGATGTCTCAACCAAGAAAAGTAGACTTACCATCACTATTTCTATGGTTTCAACCAAGAGTTGCCTTGTTGCTTTACATGAAGTTGATGCTAGTGCTACAAGCCTGGAGCAATCTGCCGAGAAAATGTCTACCTCTACTAATGATGTCAACGACATCTCAACTGCTGCTGCCAAGAAGAAGAAGAGGTGTGGATTATTCTCATTTGTCTGGAGAGCTCTCAGGGGGAAGAACAAGAAGCCTGGAAGAAATAACTCATACGGTTATACTGTGTTGTACTCTTATACTTACCCCCCCCCCCACCACCACCACCACCACGCCACCAAGCTATACATTTTTATAGTCAGTAAACATTTTTGTGTTGCATTTGAATGTGTTTGGAATCTTAATTGAAACCAAAAAACACCTCTAATGAGAGTAATTTTCATAGTCATGTTACACATATGGATTTATCATCAAATGTCATAGAATACAACCACAAACGCAGGGGTTTAGGAGTTCAACATCAGTACTTGTCAATTAATCACTGATTCTTTCAACTCAGAATTGAGAAAACTGGGGCAAAGATGGAAGAAAACTGTGTCTTAGAAGCATGTAAGTCGCTCTGGCTAAAAGTGTCTGCTAAATCACTAAAATGTAAATGTAGCAATGTGGAAAGATTGAAAACAACCATTTACATTCTGTTACAATATAACTACAATCACTTGTCAGCACCATTTTTTTATTTATTATTACATGCAGTCTTGCTCTTAACCTCTAGATGGAGTAGCAAGCAAAGTTGTGATGATTCACCCTCCTAATTATGCTTTTATTAGCGGTTGGATGTGAGGGCATGCTCATATTAGGAATTCCTGTAGGAGTTCCTACCCTATCCCATGAATAAGCATGCTATTTTTATATTTCATGAGTTGACTACTGCAGGGGGTCTCAAAGTGGGGTCTGCAGGGGGTCCATGGTCAGGCCAAATATAAATAATCATTCATTTTTTAAGTAAATATTAGCAACATAGCTAAACAGATTCAACTAATTTTGGCCAAGGGATCTGTGAAATTAGTTTAGAGGGTGCAATCCAATACAATGCAATATTATTTATCCACAAATTACGTTATTAACCCTGGGCAACATGGGCCTGGGAGGCTCAGAGGGACATTGGTATCCACAGTACACCAGCATTATATATTTTTCAACTAAATACTTATTGTGTATATATATATATCCAACCAACCTGATTTCCATGTGGGTGATGCTTCAACAAAGAGAAAGAGAATTACCATTACTATTGATGCTACCAGCCTGGATCAGTCTGCAGAGATGTCTACCTCTACCATTGATGACAACATAATGTCTTCACCTGACACCAAAGCAGAAGAAATATAGAACCGGATTCTTCACAGCTCTCCAGAGAGTTTTTAGCAGGAAGAACAAGAAGCCTGTCAGTAATACTCATACTATCATACTCTGTAATACTGTTCATCATTAAACTAGGTTGATACTAACATCCCGTGCTAATATGTGTTTTCAGAGCTTTTTCTCTATTTTCTATCTTTCATTTTTTGCAGGCTAAAGTGGCTTCCATGAAGGTGGGTAACATCCAGAAGCATGAGGACATCACCTCTCGAGATGCTCACGGCTGCTGTTTCTCTCCTCTCCCCCCCACCACCTGATTTATCTTCAGTAAATGTCTTGTTTTGCTATTTCAGTTTGAATGTGTTTTATTTATCATTGAGACCACAGTCAAATTCGAACGAGGGTCATACTGCGACTCTCTTCATTTAGGAATCTCTAAATCTAGAACTTTTTAGTTATAGACCTACGTTGATATCACAGTTACATTCTAGCCTACAGTGATAACAATATTGTCAAGGGGAAAGTGAACAGTATAGACATACAGGTACCTGTCAAAATAAGGGAAACAAGTGTCTTAATAGGGTGTTGGGTCCCCACAAGCCATAACAGCTTCAATGCACCTTGGCATAAATTCTACAAGTGTCTGGAACTCTACTGGCGGGACACAACACCATTTTTCCACGAGAAATTCCATAATTTGATGTTTTGCTGATTTCAGGCGCAGCTCCAAAATCTCCCATAAGTGTTCAATTGGGTTGAGATCTGACGGATTTACGTTTACTATGTTAGGTCTAGTCTATGAGACCAGGCTGGATCTGGTGACTGAGACGCCCATGGCATATGGTGTACATCGTTTTCATGCTCATCAAATCTTTCAGTGACCACTTGTGCCTTGTGGATGGGGGCACTGTCATCCTATGGGGGGCATAGCCATGGTAGGCAAAATAATGGCCTACCCAGCATTTTTATACCAGCCAGGTCATTCAAGGTTAACGTTGAAAATTGGACGTCTATCCATGTCCTGAGGACGGGAAATGCCTTCATATCCGGCTACTAGGGGCAACAGTGAGTGCTAGTACCATCAAATAGGTGGTGGATCCCATGACTTAGGATCAGAAGGTTGTCTGTTTGATCACACTCGTGGAAACTGTTAGTTTTATTTTTATAAACCAAACCTTAACCATTTGTAAAGAGTGCCTGAACTTTACTTAAGCCTTAACCTCAAAATTTGACATTTGGAGCAACTTCAAAATTGTAAGTTTGGAGAACTAATTCTGCAGAGAGCTCTTTGTTTTACACATGCATGACCCTAAGAATAATGGGATGTTAAATGCTTAATTAACTCAGGAACCACACCTGTGAGGAAGCACCTGCTTTCAATATACTTTGTATCCTTCATTTACTCAAGTGTTTTCATTATTTTGGCAGTTACCTGTACATATTGAATTGTATGGCTACCAAATATGTACAGTGGCTCGCAGAAATATTCACCCCCTTGGCATTTTTTCTATTTTGTTGCCTTACAACCTGGAATTAAATTTATTTGGGGGGGTTGTATCATTTGATTTACACAACATGCCTACCACTTTGAAAATGCTAAATATATATTCTTGTAAAACAAACAAGAAATATGACGTGCATAACTAACTATTCATCCACACAAAGTCAATACTTTGTAGAGCCACCTTTTGCATCAATTACAGCTGCAAGTCTCTTGGGGTATGTCTCTATTAGCTTGGCACATCTAGCCACTGGGATGTTTGCCCATTCTTCAAGGAAAAACTGCTCCAGCTCCTTCAAGTTGGATGGTTTCCGCTGGTGTACAGCAATCTTTAAGTCAAACCACAGATTCTCAATTGGATTGAGGTCTGAGCTTTGACTAGGCCATTCCAATACATTTAAATGTTTCCCCTTAAACCACTCGAGTGTTGCTTTAGCAGTGTGCTTAGGGTCATCCTCCTGCTGGAATGTGAACCTCCGTCCCAGTCTCAAATCTCTGGAAGACTGAAACAGGTTTCCTTCAAGAATTTCCCTGTATTTTGTGCTATCCATTATTCCTTCAATTCTGACCAGTTTCCCAGTCCCTGATCATGAAAAATATCCCCACAGCATGATGCTGCCACCACCTATGCTTCACTGTGGGGATGGTGTTCTCGGAGTGATGAGAGGTGTTGGGTTTGCACCAGACAGCGTTTTCCTCGATGGCCAAAAAGCTCAATTTTAGTTTCATCTGACCAAAGTACCTTCTTCCATATGTTTGGGGAGTCTCCCACATGCCTTTTGGCGAACACCAAATGTGTTTGCTTATTTTTTTCCTTTAAGAAATGGCTTTTTTCTGGGCACTCTTCCTTAAAGCCCAGCTAGGTGGAGTGTGTTGCTTAAAGTGGTCCTATGGACAGATACTCCCATCTATGCTGTGGAGCTTTGCAGCTAATTCAATGTTATCTTTGGTCTTCTTGTTGCCTCTGATGAATGCCCTCCTTGCCTGGTCTGTGAGTTTTGGTGGGCGGCCCTCTCTTGGCAGGTTTGTTGAAGTGCCATATTCTTTCAATTTTTTTTATAATGGATTTAATGGTGCTCTGTGGAATGTTCACAAGTTTCAGATATTTTTCTATAACCCAACCCTGTTCTGTACTTCTCTACAACTTTAACCCTGAGCTGTTTGGAGAGCTCCTTGGTCTTCATGGTGCTGTTTGCTTGGTGGTGCTGTTTGCTTGGTGGTGCTGTTTGCTTGGTGGTGCTGTTTGCTTGGTGGTGCTGTTTGCTTGGTGGTGTTGGAGACTCTGGGGACTTTGAGAACACGTATATATATATACTGAGATCATGTGACAGATCATGTGACACTTAGATTGAACACAGGTGGAATTGATTTACCTAATTATGTGACTTCTGAAGGTAATTGGTTTCACCAGATCTTATTTAGGGGCTTCATGGACATTTTTTGAAACAAGTTATTTTTTTCATTTCACTTCACCAATTTAGACTATTTTGTTTATGTCCATTACATGAATCCAAATAAAAATCAATTTAAATTACAGGTTGCAATGCAACAAAATAGGAAAAACGCCAAGGGGATGAATATTTTTGCAAGGCACTGTAAGACCACTCTGAGATGTTTGATAGAATCCGACCACTAGGTGGCAGTGGCACCATACTTACAGCAGTAGAGAAACTTCCAAGTTATATAGGAGAACTTTTGGGCGAGCGAGTGAGTGTATTTAACCAGAAGATGGCAGCCTTTGAAAATGTGTATCTTTTTTACTAATCTCATTCAACCCATCAGACGTCATACATTACATTTTCACATGAAACCTCTCTCAGAACGAGGAACAGCCTCAAGACACGCGCGCGCGCACACACACACACACACACACACACACACACACACATAGAGAATATAGGCCTACTGTATTTGAAATGTCTTTATTATTTTGGAACTTTTGTGAGTCTAATGAATACTGTATACTGTTTATTATCTATTTCACTTGCTTTGGCAATGTAAACATATGTTTACCATGCCAATAAAGCCCCTTCAATTAAAATTGAAATTGAATTGAGAGAGAGGGAGAGGACGAGAGAGCAAGAGAGCAAGATATAGGGAAATTAGGTTTTGTGTGGTGGTAAAACTCCCGGTTTAAATCGGTGACATTTTGACTTCATCATTAAGTTCTGTCTGCTCAGCGGTGTGCCGTCAGAAAACTGGACGGGCAATTTCTGTTTGCTGGAAATAGCTAAGCTAACTCGTTCTGCGTCTTTGGTTTTAATGCAGTGCAGGCAACTCAGCGGCAGCAGAGGAGAGAAAATATTTCCAAGGTTTGGGTATATATTTTTTACCAAGCCTATATGCTCCCTTCCTAAATCACATGCCTCGTGCGAATGATCAACTACAATTTGATTAATATGCAAATGTGAAGCAAACAGTTCCATTTGAGCCTTCAGCGCGGGCTAATTAATCAACAGTTAAAGGAAATTAATACATACATCAATTCTGTCAGGAACATGCTTAGTTCAATCGCCCGTAAAATTGAAGTTTGAAGTATTAACTGGTTCTCAAGGAACGGTATGATTAAAACTTTGGTATTCATCCCTGTTTAGAGACTTTCACTGACAATTCCATACCTGAGTATTTTATCCGATTTTGACTTTTGGTGCAGCTAACAATTTATGTAGGTTATTCTCATGATTTATGTAGGATTTTCATAGAACAGACACATAAAACATGTGTAGATAATGTGCATTATATCGTCAGATAAAATATAAAAGGCTAAAAAGATTGCTTGTACCTGTGACTATGACAATTTACTAGTTTGATATAAATTGGCTTATAAAACATTGGGACATTGGGTTGATTTAAGTTTAGATTGAAAACTTTGCTAACATATTTGTATCCTTATTAGGCTACAGTTATCATGAGCTTCAGAGATAAGTTATTCCTGCTTTTCTTGTAATACATGTTTGCACAATAGGGAAAAAAAGAAATAGACAGATAAATGAAGGAACCACAGAAAGGAGGGAAAATAGATGAAAAGAGAGAGAGTTTGGTGGCCAGCCCCATTGTTTCAGCAGGGACTCATGCATCAAACTTCAATTTTCCGGACGATTGAATTAGTGATTTTTTTCCAGCTTGAACTGAAATACACTTAAGACCAACGGATTAATTACCAAGAACTGGTCCCACTGACTGTCGTATTAGTTATCGCCTTGACAACCGCTCATAAAATAAGCAAGTGAAATCCATAAACTTAGCCTGCCTTAACACTCTCCTCTCTCCCCGACCGTAAATATGCTTTATTCAGAATAGGCGTGAGTGATATAAGGAGTTGGGGAGAATTCGAGCACGTTTTTTTTCTTCTTCATCAAAACCGCAGGCGGTTTATTTGGCGACCACGCGCGCAGTCAAGTCAAGTAGCCCATCAATGCTCTCGCCGTTGTTTGTGTGGGTAGCCTTAGCCTATGTGTGTGTTCGTGTGGTCACATAGCCTACCCATATCCACATATTATTGGAGAATCCTACAGTATCCTAACATTGTCATCGGAATTCAATTGTATGTGGTCGTTCAGCTAATTAATTAAGGCTTTGAGAAATAGTCTGCTGCGTATTATTCAATTCTTGTCAAACCGTCAGTGTAAGCTCAAAGAATCGGCCCTCATCCAAATAAATTCAACCATTTTGTTGGTTTGTGTTGATAGTTTCTCCCACATTATTTCAGTCAATAATTTACTTTATATAAGTAGCTTACGTGTTCCCATTGTAATAACAATGTTAATGAATATTTGTGTTTACATTTTTTTAGGGAAGCTTAATTTGAAATTCATATCAAAGTCCAGACACCGGTTAGGTGTTCAATGTGAAATAGGGCTAATATAATTTGAAAAGGCTAATTGAAAAATAACAAATATAGAAAACATTATTATTATTATTAGCATTAGCCTTTTATGCCTACTACCCATTTATTTTAGTAGAGATGAGAAGCTATAGGCCTACAAATTGTATATATCACACGTTATAGGCTACAATAGAGTTGGATGATAAAACTCATGCGAACAGCTTCCAAAAAGTATTGAAAAGAAAAGCCCTCTTTAGCAGCGTCAATCCCCTCCTTAAAAAGACGGAGGGTTAAACAAGGCTCGTCTAGATCAAAAAGAAAGCTTTTCTTTATGACTTTTTCTCACATCACCATGTTTTCAGCTTCATTAAACTCCGCAAAGACAAAGGAAATAAAGAGAGAAGAAGAACAAGACATGAGAAGAAAAGCAACGAAAGACTCCTTTTAACTAGGCTTTGGCATAACTGTCACACTCTAAACTCTTTATGACTCGGGCTACTTAACATGAAAAACACTCTCACACAAAATGTGCCGCATTTTGTTGTTTAGAAAAACGTTCCTGGACAAAAGTCAAACATATTATTTCAGGGCTTAAAAAGGGAAGAAAGACAAGTGGCTGGACAAAAAAAGAGAGCCATTTTCATTGTAATTCATTGACTTGTTCCAAATGCCAGGCTAAAAAGGCAAAGAAAAGAGGCTAGACATTAATGGTCGCAGATGCCCTCGTGAAGAGAAGGGCCTGTGTATGCATTACGGCCTTTGTTCGCGGGGAGTTAAACAGTTTAAAAGGAGGGTTAAGTCAATCCATCAAATTGTCTGAAATTGTGAGGAAAATTCAAAAACCATATGGCCTCCAAACGTTTGAGTCCTTTTTGTGCGGTGGGACACACTTGTCTCAGCATTGCTGCCTGCGGGAGACCGGGCGGGCTCCATTGTGACTTGTCACATCGGGGAAGGCATCTCATTTGTCCCCAGTTTTCATGCTTTACGCTCAAAATTATGGCCTCGTCCCGCAGCCCCGCAGAACAAAAAAACACCCATAAAGGCTCAGAAAAACTGGCCCAAAACTTTGTGTTTTTGTGGCATCCCAGACCCTCTTTTCTCCCCCAGCACCAGATTTGCGATTCTCACATAAATTTCGTCCCGAATGGGGAAACACGTTGCCGGGTCAAGAAGCCAAGACACGCATTTAGCAGTTTGAAAGAGAGTGAGATGGCTGAGCCACAAAATGTTTCGAGTATCCTCACAAATGGGACACAATGGAACAAAAAATATTGAAGCATTAAAAGGGATCATGGTTGCTAAATAGGCTACTCTAAACGTCCATAATATAGGCCTGCATTGAATTCGCTTCATAAAGGATTTCAGTCCCCCCCTTGATTCTACATATAGTCACCATTTTTACTAGGATTTAAAATCGAAATTATAATCTATCAGTATAATAATGACACAAACAGCGCGTTGAGAAAAGCCATTTTATTTCCATAGTATATACATTACAGAATGTGCATTGGTTTTCAAATACTGTCCTGATTTTAGAAAGGCACTTACAGGTGTACAAAACAAAACAAATCTATTCAACCATAGAGCACTCTATTGTATCCAAACAAATGAATATATTCATACGGTCCAGTAACTGTAGCTCCATGTCGAAATATCACCGCAGTATTTTGTATTTTTATAACCTTAGTTTGACCATTTCTCTATAAAACGCATAACTTGGTTTTTGATCCTTTGAATTTGCCTTTCGTATCATGCAATGCAGCATACGGATTATGGTGGGTGTAAATATGACTAGCTAATTATGTAAACGCTGTGTACAAACGGTCTGAACTCGAGAAGACCTACGTGTATGATAAGGTATGTCTCAAAAAATAATCAAGCGATATAATTTAAAAGGAACAATAAATAGATATGATCAACAAAACAAAACATGCATTTCAACATGCAAAACCTATCGGAAATATTTCATAAAACTGACATACTTTAAGATGTGACACGGTGTTACATTAATATGAACAAGGATCAGTGTGTGAGTGTGTGAAAGAGAGAGATAACTAAAATAGGTGTGTGTGTGTGTGTGTGTGTGTGTGTGTGTGTGTGTGTGTGTGTGTGTGTGTGTGTGTGTGTGTGTGTGTGTGTGTGTGTGTGTGTGTGTGTGCGTGTGTGTGTGTGTGTGTGTGTGAGAGAGAGAGAGAGAGAGAGAGAGAGAGAGATAAATAACTCAAAGAGGTGTGTGTGTCTGATAGACAATTAAATGTTTCAAAATAATAGCATTATCTTTAGTTCTGATTATGAAACCTATATTGCTTTCATTGACATTTGAAGAGGAAAATGTCCGACTGCTGATGAATACAAATGGATATAGCACTGCATATGCTATTTGTTGTACTGTTCATGCTTACTGTGAATATCTGTGTGCCGATACAAAAGTCACAACAGACTAGTAAATGTTCTGAGATGATGTACGAATATCAGCAGGGAAAAGTTGCAATCGTAGTAAGGATTGTTACTGCTTGTTGTCGTCATTTTTGTATTTCATTATCCCACTGCGCAATCAGTCATCCACATCAATTTCTAGGTCTTCGTCGTCCTCTGAGCATTCTTTACTTGTTGTGTGGTCTGAAAACGGCGACAGGGGGGACATCCGCAGTTTGCGAGCGAGCTCGTACTCTCGTCCGCCGCTCTGCGCGGGAGAATCGGCTCGCGGGTGATGTCCGAGTGTTCCGTTGGCGCATTTCTCGAGGTCAGCGAGCTTGGCGAGTTTCTCCAGAGGTACAATACCGTCACCTATAGTTTTGGCCGACTCCACGTCGGCCTTCATCTCTTCCAGATCTCGCTTTAGTTTGGCTCTCCTGTTCTGGAACCACGTGATGACTTGGGCGTTCGTTAGACCTAATTGTTGGGCGATTTGGTCTCGGTCAGCGGGTGACAAATATTTCTGATACAGGAATCTTTTCTCTAATTCGTAGATTTGGTGGTTGGTGAAGGCAGTCCTGGACTTCCTTCGCTTCTTCGGGGTGTTTCTTTGCCCAAAGAGTGTCATTCCGTCTCTCCCTGCACAAACAAAGATAAAATGTTAAGTCGTATGTTGGTGTTATTCTCGTGCTGCTATGGCATTGGCTCTGCAGGGCGTTGAACTCTGCATTTAAACAATTTAAACATATTTTGAGACATTTGACCTCAAATCAATTATATATTTTGTATTAAGTTATTTTAGCCTATATACCAAATACAAACGTAGACGTAATGTTATGCATTCATCATAAAGAGAACAATTGCACAATTCCAGCTGGTAAATTCACGAATAGCCTCTTTTCACCTTTCCAAATTACTCACAGAAGAGATACAATGTAACATTTTCTGGCAAACAATCTTGTCTAATTTTCAATGCCTATTTTTTTTAGATACAATATTACTTTATATTTTCACAGATCAAATGAAAAATAATAAATTCCCTTTAAATTGTGCATTGCACTGTTATGAAAGTAATGTCGATTTAATGATTAGAAGGCCATAAATACCATCATATTTACCTTCAGCTGCTTGTAGCACGCTAACTTCGAGCCCCTTGAAGGTTTTGCTGGCTAGTTCTTCCAGGGCGCAGAGTGGTGAGGTTTGTGTGAGCAGTGCCCGGTTGGCCAGAGCAGAGATGCTGGACGAACGGTGCTTCTCAGCCGACGAAATCAGGTGTGCTGTCCCACAAATGGTGTAACTTCGTTTCACGGAGGGTTTGTTGAGAATGTCTTGGATACTGAACGGTGTCAGTGGCTTATTCGAGTTTGCAGGCGGAGGAAGATGGTCCAACGGACTTCGCCTCCTATTCTCGACCGCATCACATTCGGCGACTTCTTTGGATGTCATTATCAGTGCGTTAGTCGTTACGCAAGCTAACTTTAAAATGTTTTTGAATTGCTAACGAAAACAACAAACACAGATATCAAATTATATCAAACCCTATCGAAGAAACATTCACATTACAGTCACCAAATGCACGCCATGGCTGCAAACCTTCTTGCAAAAAGAAACATTAAAAAAAGCCCTCCTAATTCCAAACCGGGATATCTTCTTGAAAGTATTATTCCACAAAAATACGTACAGACAATCCGAAGGAGAACTGTGCCTCCCTGAAAATGGCGAGGTCCAAAGAAGTTGCAGCAACAACTGACTAACAAGTTAATATTGATTAGGACGTAATCAATTATGTCCCCACTGGCACTTTCGCCCTCTCCCTTTCACTCTCTGACTATGTTGCAGTCCAGTGCAGGGCTTTTGCGAGTGGGATGCTCCCAATAATTACAAGACATGGTTTGAAGGAGGAGGAGCCGGTTGGAATTATAACGGGTTGCGCTCTTATCATCTTTGGGTCTAAATTAGTCGTGGGGTGAGATACCAGAATAGGCCTTACGGTAAATGAGCAAGAGAGAGTGTGCCGTCAATGGGGGATTAAATCGCATTGCGTATTTAAGTATAGTATTACAGTAATAAAGTATGTGTGATTTTTTTTAGAAGATAAATACTTTGAACGTTTCCAATGTGAATATTGGAAATTATTCCAATGATTCTGAAATTGGTAAAATTATGCTATGCAGTGGATTAAGAAGTAATTACTAGTTCGTACAGAAAGTGCATTTTCCTCCACCAAAAGCGATGGTTTTGGATGAGCCTTTATTTTCTGAAGGCAATATGGATCTAGGCAATATATCAGGACTGATGATATACTCCTTCAGGGCGGGAGAGTGAGGTGAGGAGAAGAGGAGAGGGGGAGAGGAGGAGAGAGAAGGAGAGGGGGAGAGAGGAGCAGCATGCATCCCTCTCAGCCTAGCCAAATCCGGGTCATAACTCACGCGAAAGGGACCTTTTACATCATCAGCTAGATATTTCATCTCGAATCAAATCTCTCTCCCGGTCCTCCCGGTCCTCGAGCTAGCGGTGCCATGATGCTTTATTTTGCTTCCGTTCTGAAAGACAGCCGACGGGTCCATCTGCATACAGGAACGAATGATACATAATATATTTCGGTGACGTAGCCTACTTCTGCATTTCATTTTTTTTTATTATCAACTCTTAGTTTATTTTTCAGTCTGAATATCAAACTATTTCCGTATATTATGTGGGACGTTGTGGAATAATATGATAACTCAACATGAATGCAATAAATGAGATTAGAATAACTTTAAATTACTATTAATATTATTGTAAGTGTTAGTATTAGTATTCGTATTATAAGTCATATTTAAGGCCTATTATAATAGTTATGCATAATATTACAACGTTACATATACATTATAATAAAGTCCACATAGTTCTTCAATATTTAAATCCTGACAGACTGTGGTCTGCAATGTTCCAGATATAAGGGAAACATACTGTTGTGTTTCTGAAGACTGATACATCACAAAGAGGAGGCGTCACTAAACACTTTGATGGCTCATTCTGCACGCTCTGATGTAACGCCAGGGGAAATAAAATATCAACATAATGATAATATGTCAGAGAGAGAGAGAGAGAGAGAGAGAGAGAGAGAGAGAGAGAGAGAGAGAGAGAGAGAGAGAGAGAGAGAGAGAGAGAGAGAGAGAGAGAGAGAGAGAGAGAGAGAGAGAGAGAGAGAGAGAGAGAGAGAGAGAGAGAGAGAGAGTTTTGATTCTGGTGCATAAGGGACGTCTCCCACTCCATCAACAACCATAGTGTATTATTGTGTCAAAGACCCAGAGCAAAAACAGACGGGTGATAAATATTGTTGTTTTGAAAAACGTCGGGTTGAAGTCTATTTATTATACTGTATTCCGGGTTTGATATCACCAATATTCTACCTCTCGCCTCAAATATGCTACAAATGTGATTTGCAGCTGAATGCAAAATCATTCATGTGGCCCTAAGCAAAGGATTAAAAAAACATTGAAACGAAAAAGTAACAAAAAAAAGCCATTATGGAAGTGAAGAATGATGCCACGTGCAATTCTGAGTTTTAACTATATATTTTAAATATTTGGTTCAGAACGAAACATTTGGAACGAAATATTGTCTCTGAACTAAATCTATTGTGATTAACGTTTCGACTACACTGGTTATAAAATGTAGGCTACAAAGCGACTTTCTGTATTGTCGTTCTGTCAACTTCAAAAATGGTTTCTGCGTGCATGGGTAAACTGCTTTCCTGGTAACGTAATCACATTTGGAAGTTCTTGCTACCCCACAGCCAAAACTCAACACAGTTTTATTCCCGAATGTATATTTGTTTGTCTGGGGTAATATCTGATTTCAGAGTCGATGATAGATCTTTTACATGCCGCATTTTGTATGAAACGCGCCCCATTTCTCAGGATTTAGTTGTAAAACACCACATCAAACATGACAGCAAAATATTTGACAAAGATTATTGAAAGTTAAAATACTCAAATCCGTAATTGTGTAGCAATCAATTGGCAGCTAATGTTCTTCCTATATGGGTTTATTTTTGTAACACCAGAGTAATACGAGTAGGCTACATACAATATAATAGTTGTCTATAACAACATTAGGCTAATAGGCAATTAAACACTGTACCAGTAGCTCCAGGAGGTTGTAATCATCAGGAATATTGATGTACACATTCGATGTATTATTATCGAATTTCCACCATCAAAGGTTACATTCCTGACAGACAAAATACTAGCTAAATAGACCACAGATATGTGGACTCAGTTTTGGTCTGCAACGAATAATAAATGCACAACACTCCCAATTCACACATTTCATACTGCGTTCTCCTCCTTTTTTTTGACAACTTTTTGTTTCATCCGAACAAGAAAAACAAAGCAAGAACGCACATTTTTGTCCTAAAATAATTTTTGAAGTGTCAACAGCTGGGAACAGCCTTTCATGTAATGCTTCATTACCAACATAAGTCTTCTGTGTATGCGATTATATGGAAAACACGAATGAAACACAGAACGCTTTCGTTTATGGTAACGATATGATATGATATTCTCGAAGTAGGGCAAAAACTTGTGAAGAGCCAAGCCTTCATAACTCTTGTCATTTAGCCGCCTGTCACACTTGATTGTGATGGACATATCTGTTGCATGTTGCAATCCGCCACTATGAGCCAACGCAGATAGCAGAGCGCCTGCTTTATTAAAGATAGATGTTTGCGGCGCCAAGGGTCGTCAACATGCCTACTTCTCAGCTCTCCCTTAGCAAGGGAACTGTATCTGGCTAGCTATTACCAGACGGCGATGAGAAAGCGACATTCTCTGGCAACGCACCCGACATGTCGTTCAAATGTCACCTGCTTTCATTGCCACCAGTAGTCCTGCGGTCAAGTAAAATCACAAAAATATTTTTGGGGAACTGTATAAATAGCCACCCCTCAAGCAGAGGCCCTTCGTTTTCTGAATAACATATGCATGGTCTCCACGGGCAGTAGGGTTTAGAATGTAAACAACATGACCTCATAAACTTTATGGAGTGTACAAAATAATCAATCTTTCAACGCTACACTGATGCATGATGGACCCCCACAACTGGAGATACACAGCAATCACCATGGATTAGACACTGGTCAGACAGCTGGTCTGAACTATCCACATTGTAGCCACTTTGTGAGGCCCCAAGGATGGCCTATAGCCTAACCCCCAATATACATGTTATCTCAAATAACATCAGCTCAAGATAGAGGCTCAGATATGTCTCACAGTTAATAAATAAATCATATGTCATTACCAGGGGTAATTTGCACACTGGCATTGGACAATTCTTGAGGAAAGCCTTGAGCCTTCTATACCAAACTCCCAGAAGAGGTGACTATGCCACACTGTGCTGTGGAATCATAGATTATTCATTTGGGACCATACATGTGATCAAGAGTTGCACTGCATGACAAGGCAACTACATAGGCTGTATATATTTTAGCATATTACCCCAATACATTCAATGGGAACCAAACCTTGAAATGCATAGAACGTATCAACATTGAGGTCAACAGTCAATACACCAAAACAGCTTGCAATACTCTCACAGTTAATGTGGTAACAGGATAAATAAGCCAAACAGGTGCAGGAACACCCCAGTCCCTGAGTAACCACAGGGATCCTCCCACTACACCAGTATCATTACAGCCCAATCCAACACTAACAGTTGGTTCCCCCAGGTTGTTACTGACCCAGCCAACTGGCTGGAGCCCAGTCCTGGGTTCAAATACTATTTGAAATCTTTCAAATAATTTAAGCATTTGCTTTAGCCTGCATGGAGTGCCAGGTGGTCAGGGTTGGCTCTTTTGGGGCTTTCTAATTGGTTCTATCGCAGCAGGCAAGCTCAACCAAGCACAGCTAAAGTATTTGAAAGAATTTCAAATAGTATTTGAATCCAGGTCTGCTCAACCAACCCAGAGTGATTGGGGGGGTGGGGGTGGGGGGGGCTGTAAACGTGGTTGGTAATCACGGAATGTACACTTTTCACCCCAAAAACAATGAAAACTCATGAAACAGCACATAAGTTTGGTTGGAGATTTCGGGAAAGGGGCTCACCAGCCCCGCCACCCACCCCAACGTGATTGTGGAGGGGCCTCATGCCGCACACAGAACCAGATGTTTCATCTAGTCTGCTCAGGGATTTGAACCAGTGCCCTTTCGGTTACTGGCCCAACGCCCTTAACTGCTAGGCTACCTGCCACAACCCGCGTCAGCGTCACTGGCTGGGTAGAGAGTGGCATGGTGCTTAACTGCTAGGCTACCTGATACAACCCGCGTCAGCATCACTGGCTGGGTAGAGAGTGGCAAGGTGCTTAACTGCTAGGCTACCTGATACAACCCGCGTCAGCGTCACTGGCTGGGTAGAGAGTGGCAAGGTGCTTAACTGCTAGGCTACCTGATACAACCCGCGTCAGCGTCACTGGCTGGGTAGAGAGTGGCAAGGTGCTTAACTGCTAGGCTACCTGATACAACCCGCGTCAGCGTCACTGACTGGGTAGAGAGTGGCAAGGTGCTTAACTGCTAGGCTACCTGCCACAACCCGCGTCAGCGTCACTGACTGGGTAGAGAGTGGCAAGGTGCTTAACTGCTAGGCTACCTGATACAACCCGTGTCAGCGTCACTGACTGGGTAGAGAGTGGCAAGGTGCTTAACTGCTAGGCTACCTGATACAACCCGCGTCAGCGTCACTGACTGGGTAGAGAGTGGCAAGGTGCTTAACTGCTAGGCTACCTGCCACAACCCGCGTCAGCGTCACTGACTGGGTAGAGAGTGGCAAGGTGCTTAACTGCTAGGCTACCTGCCACAACCCGCGTCAGCGTCACTGACTGGGTAGAGAGTGGCAAGGTGCTTAACTGCTAGGCTACCTGCCACAACCCGCGTCAGCGTCACTGACTGGGTAGAGAGTGGCAAGGTGCTTAACTGCTAGGCTACCTGATACAACCCGTGTCAGCGTCACTGACTGGGTAGAGAGTGGCAAGGTGCTTAACTGTAGGACTTTTCTATTACTTCTAAAGGAATACTACTGATGGAGGTTGTGACTTTTTAATCATGTCCATCTAAATCAAAGCATATAGTCGCTGTTGTTTACTACGGAGGGAGTGTCAGTGTCAATGGGTGCAAGACATAACCCTACTGCTCGTGACCTGAATCCTTCTGAGTACATTCTGCATTATTTGCTTCTGTTCAATGGTCAGTCAATGGTCAAGCTGTTAAAACGGCAGATTGGGGCTTTAAAGGGCAACTCCACCACTTTTCAACCTCATTTTCATCACCATTATGTGCATTAAGCATTATGTGAAAACGGTGCATTTCTACATTTTGACAGGGGAAAAAGAGAAAGTAAAAAAGTTATACGCGATGACATCATCAAAGGTTAAAAGATATAAACCAGTGATGGTCTAACACTGTGAGATTCATGGTGCCATGCGGAGCAACTAAATACCCTCCAGTAAGCAAGAAACTCTTTGCAGGTTTTGAAAATCACTGTTTAAAAAAAAAACTTTTTGTCCACAGAAAATCATTTTTTAGGACCTTTCCTCTCTTTTTAACCACAGATCATAGAAACGTGCAGTTTTTCACGTACAGTATGTAGACACTGGTATGGTGCTGGAGATGATGAATATGAAAAGTGGCGGAATTGCCCTCATAAGAGCATAGGCTAACATATTTCAATGGAAAGAGTGCTACACATTCGACCTGCATTCATACTACCACGGATTCCTCTATACCAGCAGCATACTTCACTTGAATGAGTTTTCTCCCTCATATACATCTCTCAGTTCAGTAATGCAGTAAACTATAGCGTTGAAGGGCTTGGGAGAGTTAACTGGCTGCGACCTGTATAGTTTATGTTGTTTATATTCATATTCATTGGGTTTTGATAATGTAAACTGTCAGAGGAGACCTGGGGAGAAATGATGACGGCAATCCTTAGTTTTCATTTGATTTTCATTAGATTCGTTTTATTTGATGTAATGGAACTACAATTACAGGAGAGTATGGACAGATATGGATGAAGGGGAGACGGTGGTGGAACCATCCTCTCACAATAAACAACACTGTAAACGTTGGATTCAAATGAGAGTTTTACTGAGATAGAGTGTACAATTCTTCACAGAAGGCAACAAAGGACTCAATGGCTTGAGAGCCATGTGTTCAACGGATTTCAATCCATACAGTGTATTCATACTTGTACAGTGCCTAGTGAAAGTCTACTCACCCCTTGCACAGTTGTCACATTCGTTCTTAAAAGGGATTGAAGTCGATGTTTGTCCCACAAATCTCCACATCATGATCCACATTTAGCAAAAGTGTAGAACATTTTCTAAATTAATAAAACATTTAAAAAAATATATATTTGTATTGATTGTATGTCTTCAAACCCCAGAGTTAATACTTGGTGGAAACACCTTTGGCAGCAATTACAGCTGTAAAGCCTGTTGAATTAGATTCTACCAACTCTGCACAACTCTCATGGCAACATACAGTGGATTCAGAAAGTATTCAGACCCCTTGACTTTTTCCACATTTTGGTCCAGCCTTATTTTAAAATGGATTCAATTGATATTTTCCCCATCAATCGTCAAACTATACCCCATATTGACAAAGCAAAAACTGTTGTGTGTGTGCAAATTTATATTTAAAAAAAACCTGGAAATATTACATTTACAGAAGTATTCAGACCCTTTACTCAGCACCTTTGGCAGCGATTACAGCCTTGAGTCTTCTTGGGTATGAATCTACAAGCTTGGCATACCTGTATTTGGGGAATTTCTCCCATTCTCTCAAGTTCTGTCAGGTTGGATGGGGAGCGTTGCTGCACAGAGCAAGGTACATCTCTCTGTACCTTGCTCTGTTCATCTTTCCCTCGATCCTGACTAGTCTCCCAGTCCCTGCCGCTGAAAAACATCCCCACAGCATGATGCTGCCACCACCATGCATCACCGTAGGGATGGTGTCAGATTTCCTCCAGACGTGATGCTTGGCATTCAGGTCAAAGAGTTCAATCTTGGTTTCATCAGACCAGAGAATCTTGTTTCTCATGTTCTGAGAGTCTTTAGGTGCCTTTTGGCAAACTCCAAGTGGGCTGTCATGTGCCTTTTACTGAGGAGTGGCTTCTGTCTGGCCACTCTACCATAAAGGCCTGATTGGTGGAATGATGCAGTGATGTTTATCTTTCTGGAAGGTTCTCTCATCTCCACAGAGGAACTCTAGAGCTCTGTCAGAGTGACCATCAGGTTCTTGGTCAACTCCCTGACCAAGGCCCTTCTCCCCCGATTGCTCAGCTCTTGGTGGTTCTAAACTTCTTTCATTTAAGAATGATGGAGGCCACTGTGTTCTTGTGCACCTTCAATGATGCAGAAATGTTTTGGTACCGTTCCCCAGATCTGTGCTTCGACACAATCCTGTCTCGGAGCTCTACAGACAATTTCTTCGACATCCTGTCTTGGTTTTTGCTCTGACATACACTGTCAACTGTGGGACCTTAAATAGACATAGTGTGTGCCTTTCCAAATCATGTCCAATCAATTGAATCAAGTTGTAGAAACATCTCAAGGATGATCAATGGCAACAGGATGCACCTGCGCTCAATTTTGAGTCTCAAAGCAAAGGGCCTGAATACTTATGTAACTAAGGTATTTATTTTATTTGTATTTTATAAATGTGCAAACATTTATAAAAACCTGTTTTCGCTTTGCCATTATGGGGTATTGTGTGTAGATTGATGAGGTAAAAATAAAATATTTTAATCAATTTTAGAATAAGGCTGTAACGTAAGCAAATGTGGAAAAAGTCAAGGGGTCTGAGTGGTCCAGTCTCAGTCCTGACAATAAAACTGCTTGAAAATCAGAGATAAGGTTTGAATATTGTTGTCCATCAATGATTCCCAACCAAATTTACTGAGTTTGTGCAATAAAAAAAATGGATATATGTTGCCCTAAGAGTTATGCAGAGTTCATAGAATCATATTCAAAATGAATTACAGCTGTAATTGCTGCCAAAGGTGCTTCCACCCAGTAGTAACTCTGGGGTTTGAAGACATACGCAATAAATACACCTTCTTTTATGTGTTTTATTCATTTAGAAAATGTTCTATAGCATTTAGAACAAGACTGTAACGTAACAAAATGTGGAAAAAGTAAAGGGGTCTGAATAGTTTCCGAATGCACTATATATCCATTGTTTTTGTCAAAATTGCTCAAGCTCAGTACATTTGATTGGGAATCTTAGATGGACAGCAATATTCAAACCTTCTCTGAATTTCAAGCAAAGGACTGAGACTGGATCCCTTAATTATCTCTTGGGAAGTCATTCTGGTGTGTCCTTGGCATTGAAGTGTGTGTAATTATCCCGCTGAAAAATACAACTCTATCCCAGGGTCAGGTATTCAGAAGACCGAGGCAGCTCTTCCTCTATAGCTTTTTACCTGAGTTTGTCAGGATCAAAATAAATGTGAAGAAAGCAAAGCCCAGGTAAAAAGTCAGAGGAAAACATGCCTCATTCTTCTGAATACATAACCCTGAGATAGAGTTATATTTTTCAGCCGGACAAGTACACAAAATTGAATGTCAAAGATACCAGAATGGCGTTCCAAGAGGTGTTGGGTGTTCCTGAATGGTCCGGTCTCAGTCCTGACAATACAACTGCTTGAATATCAAGGTTTGAGTATTGCTGTTCATAAATATCCCCCCCCCCCAAAAAAAAATGTACTGAGCTTGAGCAATTTAGTGGGAAAAAAGATGGATATATGTTGCCCTAAGAGTTGTGCAGAGTTGGTAGAATCATATTCAAAATGAATTACAGCTGTGATTGCTGCCAAAGGTGCTTCCACCGAGTATTAACTCTGGGTTGTGAAGACATACGCAATCAATACACCTTCTTTTATGTGTTTTATTCATCTAGAAAATGTTCAATAGCCTACTTTATCTTTCACTTTGAAAATGTGGAATAGGTCGTGTAGATCTGAAGAGGAAAAAATCTAATTGAATCCTTTTTTAGATGTTATTTTAAGGTAGCAAAATGTGACAGTTGTGAAAGGGGTGTGTAGACTTTCGGTAGGGTCTGTATGAATTTATATATCACTGAAATCCAGTGTAAATTTCCTTCCAAAAGTTAACATGAGAACCATAGGTTATGAGAGTAATCTCGATAGCCAGAACCAAGTCTTGAACTGGCAAGCTACTTTGTATCACCTGTCACAAGTGACTATGTAGAGAGCAACATGTTCAATGTATCCCAACCCACACCAATCATTTCATGATTGTACAAAACCCAAAGGTCCCCAATAATTATCTGACGGGTGTTAGATCTGTGAATGAGCTGCCCAGACGGGCTAGAACAACATGGCCGTCTGGGAGCTGGACCACCACAGGTCAGCTGTTCCTGAGAGGGAAGATGGGATGACGCTCTCTCTCTCTCTCTCTCTCTCTCTGTCTCTGTCTCTGTCTCTCTTGCTCTCTCTCTGTCTCTTGCTCTGTCTCTCTCTGTCTCTGTCTCTGTCTCTGTCTCTGTCTCTGTCTCTGTCTCTGTCTCTGTCTCTGTCTCTGTCTCTGTCTCTGTCTCTGTCTCTGTCTCTGTCTCTGTCTCTCTCTCTGTCTCTCTCTGTCTCTGTCTCTGTCTCTCTGCCCCTCTCCCTCTCTCCTGCCACAACAGTCTTTCAATTAGCTAGCAATGGCCCTCTTACAAGATGAGCGTCTGGCGAGGTTGGCCCGCAGCAGATGCCAAGGAGGATTGGGCTGTTCATTTAGAATAGGGGGAGTTTATTGAATTGCCATTAGGGTGGAGCTGCCTATTCATGACGGAGAGAGCTCTTTGTGTGGAAGGGGCTGCTAGATTGGAGTCTATAGTGCTGCAGGTTAGTTCTTTCTGTTGAGGGATGGGTGAGGGATGGGTGAGGGATGGGTAAATGATGTTAGGGTCATCAGGTTTGGAATGAATATGTTTGTTTTTTTATTCAAAGGGTTAGCTAGCTGGTATTGTAATTGAGATGTAATAAGAAATGTCCAAATCAGTTGTTCCATTTCATTGCTTAGCCTATAAGAAAATCCACTTCCCTACTTTCTTTTATGTGAAATTATTATTTCCCTCGATAAATAAAGTTAGGTACAAACTCAACTCCCTGTTTCACGTGGTCATACAGTGCAGTCAGTGTGTTTTCCTGTTTCCCAAGCCCAGTCAGTCAGTGTGTTTTCCTCTTTCCCAAGCCCAGTCAGTCAGTGTGTTTTCCTCTTTCCCAAGCCCAGTCAGTCAGTGTGTTTTCCTCTTTCCCAATCCCAGTCAGTCAGTGTGTTTTCCTCTTTCCCAAGCCCAGTCAGTCAGTGTGTTTTCCTCTTTCCCAAGCCCAGTCAGTCAGTGTGTTTTCCTCTTTCCCAAGCCCAGTCAGTCAGTGTGTTTTCCTCTTTCCCAAGCCCAGTCAGTCAGTGTGTTTTCCTCTTTCCCAATCCCAGTCAGTCAGTGTGTTTTCCTCTTTCCCAAGCCCAGTCAGTCAGTGTGTTTTCCTCTTTCCCAATCCCAGTCAGTCAGTGTGTTTTCCTCTTTCCCAAGCCCAGTCAGTCAGTGTGTTTTCCTCTTTCCCAATCCCAGTCAGTCAGTGTGTTTTCCTCTTTCCCAATCCCAGTCAGTCAGTGTGTTTTCCTCTTTCCCAAGCCCAGTCAGTCAGTGTGTTTTCCTCTTTCCCAAGCCCAGTCAGTCAGTGTGTTTTCCTCTTTCCCAAGCCCAGTCAGTCAGTGTGTTTTCCTCTTTCCCAAGCCCAGTCAGTCAGTGTGTTTTCCTCTTTCCCAAGCCCAGTCAGTCAGTGTGTTTTCCTCTTTCCCAAGCCCAGTCAGTCAGTGTGTTTTCCTCTTTCCCAATCCCAGTCAGTCAGTGGGTTTTCCTCTTTCCCAAGCCCAGTCAGTCAGTGTGTTTTCCTCTTTCCCAATCCCAGTCAGTCAGTGTGTTTTCCTGTTTCCCAAGCCCAGTCAGTCAGTGTGTTTTCTCTTTCCCAAGCCCAGTCAGTCAGTGTGTTTTCCTCTTTCCCAATCCCAGTCAGTCAGTGTGTTTTCCTCTTTCCCAAGCCCAGTCAGTCAGTGTGTTTTCCTCTTTCCCAAGCCCAGTCAGTCAGTGTGTTTTCCTCTTTCCCAATCCCAGTCAGTCAGTGTGTTTTCCTCTTTCCCAATCCCAGTCAGTCAGTGTGTTTTCCTTTCCGCCCAGTCAGTCAGTGTGTTTTCCTCTTTCCCAATCCCAGTCAGTCAGTGTGTTTTCCTCTTTCCCAAGCCCAGTCAGTCAGTGTGTTTTCCTGTTTCCCAAGCCCAGTCTGTCAGTGTGTTTTCCTCTTTCCCAAGCCCAGTCAGTCAGTGTGTTTTCCTCTTTCCCAATCCCAGTCAGTCAGTGTGTTTTCCTCTTTCCCAAGCCCAGTCAGTCAGTGTGTTTTCCTCTTTCCCAAGCCCAGTCAGTCAGTGTGTTTTCCTGTTTCCCAAGCCCAGTCAGTCAGTGTGTTTTCCTCTTTCCCAAGCCCAGTCAGTCAGTGTGTTTTCCTCTTTCCCAAGCCCAGTCAGTCAGTGTGTTTTCCTCTTTCCCAAGCCCAGTCAGTCAGTGTGTTTTCCTCTTTCCCAAGCCCAGTCAGTCAGTGTGTTTTCCTCTTTCCCAATCCCAGTCAGTCAGTGTGTTTTCCTCTTTCCCAAGCCCAGTCAGTCAGTGTGTTTTCCTCTTTCCCAAGCCCAGTCAGTCAGTGTGTTTTCCTCTTTCCCAAGCCCAGTCAGTCAGTGTGTTTTCCTTTCCGCCCAGTCAGTCAGTGTGTTTTCCTTTCCGCCCAGTCAGTCAGTCCTACATGACAGTGAAAGAGAGATGAACCCCGTTGGGCTGAGGCCATTCTGAGCCATCAGCAGATGATTTGTCTACTCTCTGTGGGTGTAGTCATATAGCACCTGGCTTCCCTACGCCGAGGAATATGGTTGCTGCCACCGCCATAAACTAACATACACACAACCATATGCCCCCTTTGTTATTGTAATGAGTTCCAATGAGCTCTGAGAGGACAACATTCACTTTTCCTCTTTTCATTTGGCGACACAGGGGCCGTCAAAGCAAACCCCATGTGGTGAGGGCCGGGGTCAAGTGGGAGACACTGCAGACTGAGAGAGATACACACACACATACACACATACACACGTGTGCACGTACATGCACAGACATCCCATTCCCTTCCGTACCTCCTCTCCCCCTCCCACCCATCCCCTTCCCTTCCATCCCTCTTCTCCCCCTCCCTCCCTCCCTCCCTCCCTCCCTCCCTCCCTCCCTCCCTCCCTCCCTCCCTCCCTCCCTCCCTCCCTCCCTCCCTCCCTCCCTCCCTCCCTCCCTCCCATCCCTCCCTCCCTCCCTCCCTCCCTCCCTCCCTCCCTCCCTCCCTCCCTCCCTCCCTCCCTCCCTCCCTCCCTCCCTCCCTCCCTCCCTCCCTCCCTCCCTCCCTCCCTCCCTCCCATCCCCTTCCCTTCCACTCCTTCTTTCCTCCTCCTACTTTTAACCCCTGTGGGCTGAACTGAGGAAATGTGAATTAGCTTCGTCAATGCGGGGGTTAACATTGTGTAAAGATGCCAGTGACCTCTCGTTGTATTCTTGGTTTGATGTCTTTCTTAAGGCCAAACGCTTATGAATAAAAATGTGCAAGGGGGAGAGGGGTTTGACAAAGAGATTTGTCTGACTAATGCAAAAGCACAGCCCCTGAGGGAAGGATGGGTGCTTGTTTAAACCCCGACACCATTGAATCAACTCCCCCCCCCCCTAATATTATCAATCATGAAGAGACTCGCAGAGTCTGTTAATGTTATTATGCCATAATTGTTTGACAATAGTCTTAATTTGTCTCTAATGAAAAGTGCCTGTTTTTATCATAATAATGCAACGATGTCATTAATATTAATATGACACTACATATGTTATGGTTTTACGTTGTAGATGTACAAGGAAAATGGATGTTTATTGTATGTTGAGCGTGTAGAAATAAAAGCTTGTGTTTTACCACGATGAGTACAAATAACTGGAAGCTGTTTTCTCCTGTTCAGCATTTTTGTTGTTGTGTAGTTGTAATATTGTACAAGTTTAGAATGACACAGGTTTGAGGCTATCTGACTGAGCTCTCCATAAAGCTGCTTTGGAAATCAAATTAAATAAATAAAACCTGCGGCGCTAAGGGGTGAGACAGGTCTTAACCTTTAACCCTAATGTAATTGAAAAACATGTCGATGTTTCTCCCCACAATAGGTCACCTTCGGGACGAAAATTGGGGGTTTTTGTTGAGCGACTGAAATTCAGGCATTTTATGGTTACAGTGAAAGCTAATGTTTTCTATTTGAATTAGAGAATGTTTTTGCTAATTTCAACCAATCAGCTACGTTGATGATGGATCTGGATTACGTTGTCACAATGTAAATTGTAAAGTTTGGTTGACTGAATTTGGGAGAAAAAAAATGGCAACAGGTCAAAAACAGCACGCGGATTCTTTTTTTGCAGCGCACTGTACAACCCAGACAACACAAACAAACCCTCTCTCTCATCCTCGTTTCATAGTGTGTGTCAACAAACTAAGACTACACACTCCCACACACAGATGACATGCTCCGCGGGGCCTGTGTTGTGTTTAGGACTTTATTAAAAGCTTCTTGTTTCATACCATGTTCTAAGTGAGGAGCCACATCCCCAATATATCACGTCGTTATCATAGGTAATTAACTTGAGCACGCGGTGCTAGAAGGTGCCTGGTGTGCTAAGCAAAAATGGACTGGTTTAATTGCGGAGGATATACAGTAATATTCAAGTAGGGCTCATCTCATGTAGAGAGGCATGCAGGGATGAATAATTCAGGGTTCAGCATAGATAATCTAGAACAACAGCACTGCAGTTTATTATGACGATCCCTTGCAGAGCAACCACTGTCTTGTGGTTTTACAGTAACGCAGTACTAATTGCATTTGCGACATCTGAACCACAATTCTACATAGACTAAAGCTCATTTCACGTAAGGACTTGATGCGTAGAACATTACAACATTGACCGTATCCAAGACGCAGAGAATACAAGTCGAGTCCAGAAATATTGACCCGCGCTAATTACTCTGATAGTCTGAGATTTACACTGCGATATCGACTTCTGCTGCCTGCTTCACCTTTTTTACAGTAGAATAGAAATATCCCTCCATCATCATAATCACTACCGTTCTCATTTCTCCCACCTGATTCTATCTCTCGTTCCCATTCTCCCCCGCATCTCTCTCCCTCATTGGTCACCCCTCTCTTTCTCTCCCTCTCTCTTCCCTCCCTCCTTCCCTATTTCCTGTAATGTGCAATCGCTCACAGGCGAGCAGCAGCAATAACCTCTCTCTTCTGAGAAAGAAGAGAGAGAGAGAGAGATTTTGAAGGGAAAGGCCCTAAGGAGGAGGGTGGCCATTCATCCAGATCTGTGTCTGCTGCATGGCGTTTAAGCTGCCCGAGCAGCAGAGCAGCTTCAACTAATGCCCTGCTCGCCTTGTCACCATCACCGCTACAGAGCTGCTTTATGGGCTCAGCGGCAGGAAGTGCCTTATTTCTCTCTCTTTCTCTCTCTCTCTCTCTCTCTCTGTCTCTCTCTCTCTCTCTCTCTCTCTCTGTCGATGGAGTTAGCCCTCTCTCTCTTTCTCATTTCCCTCTCTCTCTGGCATTATTTGTCTCTCTCTGTCTCTCGCTCTGCCGATGGCTTCAGTCCTCTCTCTCGCTCTCTCTCACCATTTCCCTAACTATCCTCTCTCTCTCTCTGACTTTATCCACCCTCTCCCTCTCCCTCCCCCTCTCTCTCTCTGTAAGAGGGGCCTTAGACGAGAAATCACTCGCGTTCAGCCGAGGAGGACACACTCCACTTAGATAAATATCCCCGGCGCTCGCTGTAGAGGCGCTTCAGATTTATTACACGCCTGCCGAGCGGGCAGAACATTGACTTGTTTCACGGGGGCAGGCTAGTGACGCATCGCCCTAAGAGAAGAGAACGAGAGGAGGCTAGTGACGCATCGCCCTAAGAGAAGAGAACGAGAGGAGGCTAGTGACGCATCGCCCTAAGAGAAGAGAACGAGAGGAGGCTAGTGACGCATCGCCCTAAGAGAAGAGAACGAGAGGAGGCTAGTGACGCATCGCCCTAAGAGAAGAGAACGAGAGGAGGCTAGTGACGCATCGCCCTAAGACAAGAGAACGAGAGGAGGCTAGTGACGCATCGCCCTAAGAGAAGAGAACGAGAGGATGCTAGTGACGCATCGCCCTAAGACAAGAGAACGAGAGGAGGCTAGTGACGCAGCCCTAAGAGAAGAGAACGAGAGGATGCTAGTGACGCATCGCCCTAAGAGAAGAGAACGAGAGGAGGCTAGTGACGCATCGCCCTAAGAGAAGAGAACGAGAGGAGGCTAGTGACGCATCGCCCTAAGAGAAGAGAACGAGAGGAGGCTAGTGACGCATCGCCCTAAGAGAAGAGAACGAGAGGAGGCTAGTGACGCATCGCCCTAAGAGAAGAGAACGAGAGGAGGCTAGTGACGCATCGCCCTAAGAGAAGAGAACGAGAGGAGGCTAGTGACGCATCGCCCTAAGAGAAGAGAACGAGAGGAGGCTAGTGACGCATCGCCCTAAGAGAAGAGAACGAGAGGAGGCTAGTGACGCATCGCCCTAAGAGAAGAGAACGAGAGGAGGCTAGTGACGCATCGCCCTAAGAGAAGAGAACGAGAGGAGGCTAGTGCTAGAAGAGAACGAGAGGAGGCTAGTGACGCATCGCCCTAAGAGAAGAGAACGAGAGGAGGCTAGTGACGCATCGCCCTAAGAGAAGAGAACGAGAGGAGGCTAGTGACGCATCGCCCTAAGAGAAGAGAACGAGAGGAGAGAGAGGGGGGGGTTTGGGAAGGAGCAATGGAGGGAGAGAAGGAAATGAGAGAGAAATGAGGGAGCGAGAGACAGAAAGAGGGAGAATCGAGACAGAGAGAGAGAGGGAAAAACTGGAGAGAGAGAATAGAGAGACAGTGAAAAACGAGGGAGTGAGACAAAGAGAGAGAGAGAGAGAGAGAGAGAGAGAGAGAGAGGGGATGTCCCCTCCCTTGTGCCGGAGGATAAAGCCATCAGAATGGGAAACAGTGATGAGTGAAACGGTACAGCTGACGTTTATATAAGAGGATATTGATGGGATGAGACAAGATGGCCGCAAACACACATACACATAGACACACACATACACCCTCCTCTCCCCCCTCTCCCTTTGGACAAAGACATGTCATTGGTCAGTATTTCTTCTACAGGAGAAAAGGGGGACACAACCTCAGGTGACTTCAATTTTTCTTAAGGGAAAAATGTAAAAGTTGAAATCACAAACTTTCCAAAGCCTTTTTAAACCTCAAATACACGACACATTTGACATTTCCCGCACTGCAGGAAAGTTGTCCTGCAACAGGGTGATCCAATGAAGATCCTACATCTGGAACACTACTGCCACGAATGCATCGTCTTCTCTCTCTCTCTCTCTGTCTGCAGGTCTTCTTCACAGACAACTCCAGCCGCCACACAGCTTGCTGCATCTCTCTCCCCCGTCTATCTCCTTCTCTCTCTCTCTCTCTCTCTCTCTCTCTCTCCCCATGCGCTTCTCTTTATTTCTCTCTATCTTCTGAAAAAACTGCAGTGTTTCATTTCTGTCTTCGTTCCACCTACAGAGAGAGGAGAGGAATCCTTGCTTTCTCCTCATCCCTCGTTCTTTCTATGAGAAGGTGTAGTGAATGGGGGGTCCGGGCGACGGCAGGGGGGAGAGCGATGGGGCGTGCAGGATTTCTGCTTGTATCAGCACCTGGGCTAGCACCAAAGGTGGGGGTGTGTGTGTGTGTGTGTGTGTGTGTGTGTGTGTGTGTGTGTGTGTGTGTGTGTGTGTGTGTGAGAGAGAGGGGGGGGGACTAGTGGGAGAGAGGAAGGGGGTATAGAGCATAATTTAGTCTTGCCAAAGCTCAAGGCTCATGTCAACCTTGGATAGGGGGCTGGCTGGGCGGTGGGGATGATAATTTGAGCAGGGAATTAAATTACCAATCAATGTTTATACTATGCTGAATAAGGGCTTTATTAAGATAAGGGGAAACACTCAATCACTTGATATGTGTGCGCGCTGTGGGTGGGGGATTAGACGTGGTAAACAGGACATCAGGAGATGACGTCAAAACCGACCACTCAAGGAAACGGTGACTGCTATTACCATCAAGTAGTCTTGGGTGTAAGCCGCAAGCTCCAGATCCAAGGGTCATGTGTTCAATCCCAGTGCTAGATACTATTTGTTTAGATTGTTTTGTTTTATACCTATTCCAAACCTGAACCCTTAACTTAACCAAGAAACATTAACCCTTAACTTAACTAAGAAACCTTAACCCTTAAACCAAGAAATTTGGTGTGTGTGTGTGTGTGCGTGTGTGCGTGTGTGTGCGTGTGTGCGCGTGTGTGTGTGCGTGCGTGTGTGTGTGTGTGTGTGCGCCTGTTTGTGTATCTGAATTTCTTTCTTCCCCAGTAGTCTTCCGTAGCCTACAACACTTAGGCCTCTCGAGTGTGTCAAGGCAATAAAACACTCAAGAACAAACAACTAACACACAACACCACTTTCATATGACCTCAGGTTTCTTTGAGGAGGAGTGTGAGTGTGTGTGTGTGTGTGTTGGTGTGTGTGTATGAGCGCATACACGCTCAGTTGCACATGTGGGTTTACGCTCAAGTGTGTACATATGCGGTGTATGTGTGTGTGTGTGTGTGTGTGTGTGTGTGCATGCATACTATGTCTCTGTGTGTACTTGTATGAAAATATGTGTGTGCATTCACTCACGTGTGCGTGTGTGTGTGTGTGTGTGTGTGTGTGTGCGCGTGTGTGTGTGGTGTGTGTGTGCGTGTGTGCGTGTGCGTGTGTGTGTGTGTGTAAGTGTAACTGGAGTGGCAACAGAGCCGATTGAGTCCCCCTGACCTCTTTCTCTCCCCTCTCCCTGTGTCTGTAACTCAATCACAGCTCAAGGCTGAAGGGGCGACACCTTAACCCCGCGTGGTCAGGAACTGGCCGGCAGCGCCGCATCGTTAATGCTCCCCCTAACAGGCATGACGGCACCGGTCTCATATCCCCCCGGAACACAAAGCCCGCCATTTTTAGTTCCCATCTAGAAAGACTGAGAGAGATAAGGTAGATTTATTGTGTGGTGGAAACATGTTTGTCTATGGAATTTCCATGCATGGTGGTTGACACCTGACGTTAATGTGGCCATTAAGAGAATTAATGATGTTGCCGCGGTGACGGGATTAAGAGGTATCTGCTTTCATTGCGAGACATGAACGCGGAGAAAACACACACGCACGTGCACACAAACACACACACACACAATTGGGAAGGGAGCCTTGTAACGATTGTTAATTTTCATTATTTGAAATGGGTTTAAGATATTCTTCAGCGTAGATGAGAACATTGTTGGTTGGGTGTTGATTTGGGTTCATTTGGGTTCATTTTCTCACCCTATAGAATGACAGAGGACTAGGTCAGTAATACAGTTACGTGTTTTAACAGGGGAAACTGGACTAATTAGGACATGTCTGGTTCATCCTTGAGCCTAAATGATGGACTCTGTGTTGCATCAGCTGCTGAGTGGTGAGGACCTCCAACACTCAGATTAAGGTACTGTTACACCTGCGCACTGACACACTGGGTTCTGTGTGTGTGTGTATGGGTGTGTTTAACAGATGAGGCTGTCTTTCCCAACCACATCAATGCCTTCCTATTACCCAATTCTACTGCTGTTGCACTAACATTTGGCCCGCTGGTTCCTTGAAACAGGAAGCCATTAGCCACAAGTTACATTAAAAAAAGAAGCTAATCTGTGCTAGCGCATTTGTGCTTAGTGGAACAGGTGCAGCGTTTTCGGCTATAGTGTAGCATTCCGTTAGCGTCTCCCTGTGTGTAGGGGAGCGTGATGGGGACAAGGTTAGTAACATGGGATGAACATTCCCGTGACCCCCCTCGTAAACCTTGCAGGTGCCACCGAGGAAAAGTGTCAGGAATACACGTTCTGAAGTGATGGAGAAGCCTAATGTGCCAATCCCAATGTGTGTCGGTATGCATGATTACGTCATTCTCTGGATGAATCTTGTCCTCCGATGGTTATTTTGATTCTGGAATAAAGCCATGTATCGTTTATCCCATATATCATTACATAACGGCTATTGATATTGATATAGCGCTTTTTAACATATCTGTCTCAAAGATGAGATGAGATGGGGAGATGAAAACACACACGCAAGGACACACACATAAACACACACGCACACCTCACCGTTGCGTCCGGGGCTGCCACTCATGTTTCTGATCACGCCCTGTGTTGGGGGCGAGGGATTAGCCCGGGGTCAGAGGTCGAGGCGAAGGGATTCCAGGGCTAACACGCCCGCCCGGGCCACATGTGAGGGATCACGCCCCGGAGGAGGTGGTGCAAAAAACAAAGAGAAGGCCAAAGGTACACGCAGGACAAATAGCACAGAATAACACCACCAGGATCATGCTTGTCTGTCTGGAGATTATAGGGCTGGTAGAGCTAGGTGTCATGAGATAGTACGGGTGATGATAGATGGTAAACTTTAACCTCAGCAGGCGGTGGGATTGTATTGTATATTAGAAAACAAACCAATTGGAGAGTTCACTAGTTTGTCTACGTGTTATAAGTCTATCAGACTTAGATGTCATGAGATAGTATGGGAGAGATGATAGATGATGATCTGCTATTGAACTCTAGTAGGTTGTACATTCACTAGTTTGTCTACGTGTTATAAGTCTATCAGACGTAGATGTCATGAGATAGTATGGGAGAGATGATAGATGATGATCTGCTATTGAACTCTAGTAGGTTGTACATTTCTTGTAAAGGCAATTATTAAACTCACAGTTAGAAACCAAAGCCTCAGGATAGAAGTTAGCTTTGTGCCATGTGGTTTGTCCCCAAAGCAAGTCAACTGCCACTGTATTTAAGAAATCTACCTCTCGTTATTTGAAGATGTAAATGGATAAAACGAAAGCTGAGATGATATAGGACTGTTTAAACAAGTTCATTTTGATGGAACCCAACAAAAAATACCAGGATGTAAAACGTTGGTTGTTTTTATTTTTCCTTTACTGTCCCCAATTTACATGTGTATGAACTTCCCATTTCTCTTTCACTGGTAAACAACAATTTAAGATCAGAATGAATGACGAGAGAAAGGCCGATGCTCAAAACAGAGTTTCTTCCAACTCAAGCCACATTAATGTCCCTTGCCGCGCGTGTCAAAATAAATCTATTTTTCATTTCGCCTTTGAATCATATAGGAATATTGAATTACCCCCTTCGCTCTACAGACGTAGAGGTATTGTGGATTACTATGACTTATAAACGGTCTTCGCCAGTCCAAGTTAGAGACATTCAAACAGTAATACACGAGTGGAGGATAAACTAACCGGCTTCCTATAGATTATATCTGTACCGCCACCGTGAAAAATATGACGTGGCCATTTATATATAATATATAATACGCAGGCAGCTTCTGAACTGAGAACACAACCATGCTGCTGAGAAATGGTTGGTCAGGTTTTACGAGCGTTCTCATCGGTTATGACAGTTTTACTCTTGAACACTGGGGAAAAGTCGGACAGAATGGTGAGGGAAACTAAACATGTTAACATGTTGTGGTCTTTAAATCTAGTGAAACTGCATTAGTAGAGTCGATATGTCCACTCTTACTATAAGTAAACATGGACAAGGTCTAAAGCAGGGAGTTTTTCCTGAACATGTGACCGGACTAGGAAAACTCTGAGCCCTAGATATATGGCCCAACAGGCCCAGAGTGTATGCTGGTGTGCACTATAGATGAGGTCAGAACCATAAAAAATATATTATTATATACAGTATATATTCTTAATATATGACTCTAGTGTGGAGGAGGTATGTGATGCCACATACCATCACATGCCCTTGCATACAATACAAACTAAACCCCCCTATACATTACAGAGTACATGGAAAAGAATGCCCCCTACTTGGATCATTAGGGTAATATAATCAAAACAACATGTCAGTAGGAAGACTTTACACGTCAATGAACATTACTAGAGAAAAGTCCCTCTGCATGTTATTGTGGTGACGAATGATGTCAATGCATGTTGCCAGGCTCAAGTACTACTGTTCACCATTCATGGTACTCACACTCACACACACGCACACACACACACACTCACACTCACACACACACACACGCACACACACTAGCTAATATTTATAACCTCATGATTGATAAAGCTTATTTCATCTCTTTACCATATTTACGAGAGCAGCTAAAGGGGATTTTCATGCTACAATCTGGGAACCACCATTAACACCTTGGTCTAGAACCCCTCTCTCTCTCTGTCTCTCTCGCTCTCTCGCTCTCTCTCTCTCTCTCCTTGTCGTTGGCACGGACGTCAACCATTCATCATGGCAAATTTAGCGGCAGGCTGTCAGAGAGAGAGAGAGAGATGGGGAGGAGAAAGAGAGGCTCAAGGCTCCAGGGTAGGCTTGTTTTACTGAACATCTGCATCAGTAATGCCAAAATGGAAGACATTTACATGGAAGACACATCCACCAGTGGAGACTGGTGGGGGGAGCTATAGGAGGACGGGCACATTGCAATGGCTGGAATGTAATAAATGGAAGGGTATCAAACAGTATCAAACCACGTTTGACTCGGTTACATACAGTCCATTCCAGCCATTACAATGAGCCTGTCCTCCTATAGCTCCTCCCACCAGTCTCCACTGATCTCCATTCCCCATGCCTGTGTGCCACCATGGTGCCACTAAACCTGGAGTCATTACTGTATATTCCTCTCTCTCTCTCTCTCTCTCTCTCTCTCTCTCTCTTGGCTTGACTAGAAGAGCTGTGGAGGAGAACAATGCCAGCGCTAAATTATTCAGACATTGTTAAGGGTTAGATCACTCGTCAGGCACTGAGGTAGTGTGTGTGTGTTTGCGTGAGTTTGTGCATGAGAGAGATTGAGAGAAAAGCAAGAGGCACAAATAGGAAAAGAAAGAGAGAGAGAGAGAGAGAGAACGAGAGAACGAGAAAGAGGAAAGAGCAAAATGAGAAATGCATTCTTTTCAACCTCTTCAAGGTGTCTAAAATCAATAGCAACACAAGCTCAAACCTTACTCCTTGTCAGGGTTTCAAGGTTTATACCTGCAGTATAAATGAATGTGCACATACCTCCTGGTGACAGGTGTTAACATTCCACATGGAAATAATAGGCCTCCTCCACTAGGCCCTGAAGTGTGTGCGTGTGCGTGTACGTGTGCGTGTGTGCGTGTGCGTGTGCGTGTGTGTGTGTGTGTGTGTGTCTGTGTGTGTGTGTGTGTCTGTGTGTAGAGTTTTTGCATATCTCCACAAAAAAAAAGGATTCATTTCATATCTTTAAAACCAAGTCTAGCTTTGATAAATAGCAGCTTAAAGGCAAAGGCCATAAAAATGTGATATAGCAAAGGACTGCCACTGAGTAAGAGGAGGCATAAACAAGATGGATGCTCATCCCCTTTAATATAGCATAAAGAGTGAGCTGGAGTAATAAAAAAACGAAATAAATAAATAGTTCCATGGTAGGTCTATAACGAAATGAAATGGTCGAATTTAACTGCAGTCCAAGTTTGTAAAAAGGCGGGAACAAAAAAAAGAAAGAACAAAAACGTCAAAGGAGAGCTCTCCCAGTGAGCAAAACGATTGAATTAGCTGCTGGAGCCCACTGATATTTCATCTATTTCCAGTGTAGCCTCGACAGTTGGAGACATCAAAGTGGAGTTAGAGGGGGGTTCTCTGTTCTGGTAAAACTGAGCGGAGCAGCTCTGTTTGAAATATGGTGTTCTCTCTCGGCTCCCGGCTCTGGGCCTCGTTCGAATAATTTGAGTCTAATTCAGTCTAATTAACAGACTCAATTACTCCTGAAGAAAGCTCATCAAAAAAAGATGGCGGGAGGAATAGCAGAGAGGAGACAATGGTAGCACAGTTTTTTCTTTAATTAATGAACTGAGTGGAATAACGGCCGTGGAATTAAACATTTCCCCCGATGTGTATGAATTGCAAATTGGAGGGATTTTTTTAAGTGGGTGCCCAAGGGCTAGCCCTGTCAAGCAGCTCTCTGAAAAGTCAAACCGCTGATGCGGCACTAACAAATGACTTAATATTAGCATCTTTATCACATACAGAGGGAAGACCTATAGAAGAGCTATATGAATGAATTAATATGCCCTCTGTGTTCTCACATCTCATTGGCTACAAGATGCCCTTGTCTTACAAAAGCATAATAAGTCAAATGTAAAATTAATTGAAAAATGGGTTGAAAATGTAGCTTTCATTTCACACTGGAAAGTTGATTTAACACTGGATTAGTGAGACTCCTATGGACACCAACATGTTTTATTGAACATTCTCAGAGTTAAATGTAGACCAGTTCATTTCCTATACAATTGACAAAGAACTGCATGGGCAAATACATCAATACATCCTATTGTCAGTTTATGAATGTGTTAAAATGAGTCTCAACAGACTCTAGTTAAACTACTCATCTGAGATAGTGCTGTGTGTATATGTGCGTTTTCAAGGGAAATGAATGCTTTTTATGTGCTACCTACCGGGGCTGTGGAGCGGCTGGGTGCTGTGCTCAGCAGCTTTGTCTCCTCCAGGGCCCGAGGCCATGCTAACTCTCTGCCTCAGCACTCCTCACCTTGTCTTCTTCTTCTCAACACTTTCACAACATTGACTGATGTAATGTTCGGACACTGACTGAGACTGGACCTAACGTACCAGGCCTTCTGTAGTCCTCTACCTGCCGGTACATTAACATCTCTAAAAGTCTAAGCTGTTTGGGGGGTTGTTTTAAGATGGTCATACCATGGATCATGTAGCTCTTTGATTTAGAATTTTAGGACCCCTTTAGGTATAAGAAAAACTACCTCCATACTTTGATTCATTTGTATGGGTGACCTTCATAGTCCCGTGACATTCGTGTTCATGAGAGTCTCCCCTTTCCACAGTGGGGTCGTGGGGTCGTGTTTAGTTTGTTGCTCAAACGGTTCGGACGCTACAGACGTTTTCGTGAGAAGACAGATTTTCGGGACGTCTCATGTTCTGACAAACACCGCTGTAGCTCGGCCACCTTCCACGGCAGACGCAGAAGGCCGACATCGGCGGATGCGGTGGGTTGAGACGCAGCCCATGCAACACCGCTGTAGCTCGGCCACCTTCCACGGCAGACGCAGAAGGCCGACATCGGCGGATGCGGTGGGTTGAGACGCAGCCCATGCAACACCGCTGTAGCTCGGCCACCTTCCACGGCAGACGCAGAAGGCCGACATCGGCGGATGCGGTGGGTTGAGACGCAGCCCATGCAACACCGCTGTAGCTCGGCCACCTTCCACGGCAGACGCAGAAGGCCGACATCGGTGGATGCGGTGGATTGAGACGCAGCCCATGCAACATCTAAAAAAAAACATTAAACTGATGTATTTTTTGAAGGGTGGGTCAATAGATTCTTAAGGAATAATTATCAACAGTTATCTAACTATACATCCAACACTGTGATGCCTACGACCGATTATGAGCGCACAGTCCTGTCTCAAGATAGCAACCTGTCGGTAATAACACTCCTTCGACGTCATCTACAACCAACACCACGATACTGAACCTTCTGAATATCGTTTCTAGACATCAACCTGCTTTGCTGCCCTTACAACAAAGACAAACTTCTCCAAGACCCACGCACACATTTTTTATTTATTGATGATGCTGCTGTTCATTTGGCGTTAGATGTTCCATGACACGTTTTGTTTACTTTTGGAATTGGGAAAAGAGGATCTCGGATCATCCAATTATAGCTGTGCCCCTCCAGAGACCGTGGGCCTATGCATCTCTCCCCCTATCTAAGCTTATTCGGCAGCTCCCACTGTGAAAAAGGCATTTGACTAGCATTAATGTAAAATAGGCTTAACTTCCCTTTAGTTCATTAGAGTGTCATTTCAAGATGATACAATCAAAATCAAACCAGGCATTGCATAGCAGTATTATTTCCACTTTCACATTGTTAATTTAACATGTTTGGCTGCTTATGAATATTAATTAGGTCTAATTTAATATTTATAAAAGGCATAGATGGTTTAGTGATTTATATATGAAGATGAAAAAGTGTGATGGGTAATGCTGCATCCGCAACTCAGACGATCATTATCGTTTAAGGACACCTACTGTGAGTTTAATCTCCTCTTAAACTAATTAAGAAACAATAGTGGGGTTTTGTGGTTTAGGAAGGATACATAATTTACACAACACAGTTCCAAAGTATGTGTCACGCCCTGGCCATAGAGAGGTTTGCATTCTCTATTTTGGGTAGGCCCGGGTGTGACTAGGGTGGGCATTCTATGTTCATTTTGGGGGCTGCCTCTCATTTTGGCCGTTACAGAACTACCCACCACCAACGGACCAAGCAGCGTGGAGAAAAGGAGGAATGGACATGGGAGGACATCTTGAACGGCAAGGGATCCTACACATGGGAGGAGATCCTGGCTGGAAGGGATCGCCTCCCATGGGAACAGGTGGAGGCAGCCAGGAGAGTGGAGGCAGCAGGAGAAGGGAACCAGTGTTACGAGGGAACACGGCTGGTGAGGAAGCCAGAGAGGCAGCCCCCAATTTTTTTGGGGGGGGCCACACGGGGAGTGTGGCAGAGTCAGGTTGGAGACCTGAGCCCACTCCCCATGCTTACCGGGGAGAGCATGTGACTGATCAGGCCCCGTGCTATGGGTGATGTGCACTGTGTCTCGGCCGAGCATTCACAGGCCGGTGTGCTCGCTGCCAGCGTCCCGCATTTGCCAGGATGGAAGCTGGCATCCAGCCAGAACGGGTGGGGCCAGCTATGCGGTCTCCCGCCTGTCTGGCGCTGCCAGAGTCTCCCTCCTGTCCGGCGCTGCCAGAGTCTCCCGCCTGTCTGGCGCTGCCAGTCTCCCGCCTGTCCGGCACTGCCAGAGTCTCCCTCCTGTCCTGCACTGCCAGTCTCCCGCCTGTCCGGCGCTGCCAGAGTCTCCCTCCTGTCCGGCGCTGCCAGATTCTCCCTCCTGTCCGGTGCTGCCAGAGTCTCCCGCCTGTCCGGCGCTGCCAGTCTCCCGCCTGTCGGGCGCTGCCAGAGTCTCCCGCCTGTCCTTGCGCTGCCAGAGTCTCACTCCTGTCCGGCGCTGCCAGAGTCTCCCTCCTGTCCGGCGCTGCCAGATTCTCCCTCCTGTCCGGTGCTGCCAGAGTCTCCCACCTGTCCGGCACTGCCAGAGTCTCCCTCCTGTTCGGCGCTGCCAGAGTCTCCCTCCTGTCCGGCGCTGCCAGAGTCACCCGCCTGTCCGGCGCTGCCAGAGTCTCCCACCTGTCCGGCGCTGCCAGAGTCGTCCGCCTGTCCGGGGCCCGCTGCGAGGGTCCCCAGTCCGGGGTTGGCGGCGAGGGTCCCCGCTCCAGAGGCGCCACCTAAGTGGGTAGTTATTTTCTGTTTAGTTTTGCACCTGGCAGAGCTGGTTCGGTTGTTCCTTTGTTGTTTTGGTTATTCAGTGTTCAGTTAAATAAAAAATAAAAAAAATTATTAAAAAAATAAAAAAATAAATATTTCACCTTTACTTAACCAGGTAGGCTAGTTGAGAACAAGTTCTCATTTACAACTGCGACCTGGCCAAGATAAAGCATAGCAGTGTGAGCAGACAACACAGAGTTACACATGGAATAAACAATTAACAAGTCAATAACACAGTAGAAAACAAAGGGGGAGTCTAAATACAATGTGTGCAAAAGGCATGAGGAGGTAGACGAATAGTTACAATTTTGCAGATTAACACTGGAGTGATAAATGATCAGACGGTCATGTACAGGTAGAGATATTGGTGTGCAAAAGAGCAGAAAAGTATGTAAATAAAAACAGTATGGGGATGAGGTAGGTGAAAATGGGTGGGCTATTTACCAATAGACTATGTACAGCTGCAGCGATCGGTTAGCTGCTCAGATAGCTGATGTTTGAAGTTGGTGAGGGAGATAAAACTTCAGCGATTTTTGCAATTCGTTCCAGTCACAGGCAGCAGAGTACTGGAACGAAAGGCGGCCAAATGAGGTGTTGGCTTTAGGGATGATCAGTGAGATACACCTGCTGGAGCGCGTGCTACGGATGGGTGTTGCCATCGTGACCACTGAGATAAGGCGGAGCTTTACCTAGCATGGACTTGTAGATGACCTGGAGCCAGTGGGTCTGGCGACGAATATGTAGCGAGGGCCAGCCGACTAGAGCATACAAGTCGCAGTGGTGGGTGTTATAAGGTGCTTTAGTGACAAAACGGATGGCACTGTGATATACTGCATCCAGTTTGCTGAGTAGAGTGTTGGAAGCCATTTTGTAGATGACATCGCCGAAGTCGAGGATTGGTAGGATAGTCAGTTTTACTAGGGTAAGCTTGGCGGCGTGAGTGAAGGAGGCTTTGTTGCGGAATAGAAAGCCGGCTCTTGATTTGATTTTTGATTGGAGATGTTTGATATGAGTCTGGAAGGAGAGTTTGCAGTCTAGCCAGACACCTAGGTACTTATAGATGTCCACATATTCAAGGTCGGAACCATCCAGGGTGGTGATGCTAGTCGGGCATGCGGGTGCAGGCAGCGATCTGTTGAAAAGCATGCATTTGGTTTTACTAGCGTTTAAGAGCAGTTGGAGGCCACGGAAGGAGTGTTGTATGGCATTGAAGCTTGTTTGGAGGTTAGATAGCACAGTGTCCAATGACGCGCCGAAAGTATATAGAATGGTGTCGTCTGCGTAGAGGTGGATCAGGGAATCGCCCGCAGCAAGAGCAACATCATTGATATACACAGAGAAAAGAGTCGGCCCGAGAATTGAACCCTGTGGCACCCCCATAGAGACTGCCAGAGGACCGGACAGCATGCCCTCCGATTTGACACACTGAACTCTGTCTGCAAAGTAATTGGTGAACCAGGCAAGGCAGTCATCCGAAAACCGAGGCTACTGAGTCTGCCGATGAGAATATGGTGATTGACAGAGTCGAAAGCCTTGGCAAGGTCGATGAAGACGGCTGCACAGTACTGTCTTTTATCGATGGCGGTTATGATATCGTTTAGTACCTTGAGTGTGGCTGAGGTGCACCCGTGACCGGCTCGGAAGCCAGATTGCACAGCGGAGAAGGTACGGTGGGATTCGAGATGGTCAGTGACCTGTTTGTTGACTTGGCTTTCGAAGACCTTAGATAGGCAGGGCAGGATGGATATAGGTCTGTAACAGTTTGGGTCCAGGGTGTCTCCCCCTTTGAAGAGGGGGATGACTGCGGCAGCTTTCCAATCCTTGGGGATCTCAGACGATATGAAAGAGAGGTTGAACAGGCTGGTAAATCAAATCAAATCAAATCAAATTTATTTATATAGCCCTTCGTACATCAGCTGATATCTCAAAGTGCTGTACAGAAACCCAGCCTAAAACCCCAAACAGCAAGCAATGCAGGTGTAGAAGCACGGTGGCTAGGAAAAACTCCCTAGAAAGGCCAAAACCTAGGAAGAAACCTAGAGAGGAACCAGGCTATGTGGGGTGGCCAGTCCTCTTCTGGCTGTGCCGGGTGGAGATTATAACAGAACATGGCCAAGATGTTCAAATGTTCATAAATGACCAGCATGGTCGAATAATAATAAGGCAGAACAGTTGAAACTGGAGCAGCAGCACAGTCAGGTGGAAGTTGAAACTAGAGCAGCAGCATGGCCAGGTGGACTGGGGACAGCAAGGAGTCATCATGTCAGGTAGTCCTGGGGCATGGTCCTAGGGCTCAGGTCAGTTGAAACTGGAACAGCAGCATGGCCAGGTGGACTGGGGACAGCAAGGAGTCATCATGTCAGGTAGTCCTGGAGCTCAGTTCCTAGGGCTCAGGTCCTCCGAGAGAGAGAAAGAAAGAGAGAAGGAGAGAATTAGAGAACGCACACTTAGATTCACACAGGACACCGAATAGGACAGGAGAAGTACTCCAGATATAACAAACTGACCCCAGCCCCCCGACACAGAAACTACTGCAGCATAAATACTGGAGGCTGAGACAGGAGGGGTCAGGAGACACTGTGGCCCCATCCGAGGTCACCCCCGGACAGGGCCAAACAGGAAGGATATAACCCCACCCACTTTGCCAAAGCACAGCCCCCACACCACTAGAGGGATATCTTCAACCACCAACTTACCATCCTGAGACAAGGCTGAGTATAGCCCACAAAGATCTCCGCCACGGCACAACCCAAGGGGGGCGCCAACCCAGACAGGATGACCACAACAGTGAATCAACCCACTCAGGTGACGCACCCCCTCCAGGGACGGCATGAGAGAGCCCCAGTAAGCCAGTGACCCAGCCCCTGTAATAGGGTTAGAGGCAGAGAATCCCAGTGGAAAGAGGGGAACCGGCCAGGCAGAGACAGCAAGGGCGGTTCGTTGCTCCAGAGCCTTTCCGTTCACCTTCCCACTCCTGGGCCAGACTACACTCAATCATATGACCCACTGAAGAGATGAGTCTTCAGTAAAGACTTAAAGGTTGAGACCGAGTTTGCGTCTCTGACATGGGTAGGCAGACCGTTCCATAAAAATGGAGCTCTATAGGAGAAAGCCCTGCCTCCAGCTGTTTGCTTAGAAATTCTAGGGACAATTAGGAGGCCTGCGTCTTGTGACCGTAGCGTACGTGTAGGTATGTACGGCAGGACCAAATCAGAGAGATAGGTAGGAGCAAGCCCATGTAATGCTTTGTAGGTTAGCAGTAAAACCTTGAAATCAGCCCTTGCTTTGACAGGAAGCCAGTGTAGAGAGGCTAGCACTGGAGTAATATGATCAAATTTTTTGGTTCTAGTCAGGATTCTAGCAGCCGTATTTAGCACTAACTGAAGTTTATTTAGTGCTTTATCCGGGTAGCCGGAAAATAGAGCATTGCAGTAGTCTAACCTAGAAGTGACAAAAGCATGGATTAATTTTTCTGCATCATTTTTGGACAGAAAGTTTCTGATTTTTGCAATGTTACGTAGATGGAAAAAAGATGTCCTTGAAATGGTCTTGATATGTTCTTCAAAAGAGAGATCAGGGTCCAGAGTAACGCCGAGGTCCTTCACAGTTTTATTTGAGACGACTGTACAACCATTAAGATTAATTGTCAGATTCAACAGAAGATCTCTTTGTTTCTTGGGACCTAGAACAAGCATCTCTGTTTTGTCCGAGTTTAATAGTAGGACACCCCGCCAGGTAATAGGGGTTGCGACAATGGCGGCGGATAGTTTCAGAAATAGGGGGTCCAGATTGTCAAGCCCAGCTGATTTGTACGGGTCCAGGTTTTGCAGCTCTTTCAGAACATCTGCTATCTGAATTTGGGTAAAGGAGAACTTGGAGAGGCTTGGGCGAGGAGCTGCCGGGGGGGAGGAGCTGTTGGCCGAGGTTGGAGTAGCCAGGCGGAAGGCATGGCCAGCCGTTGAGAAATGCTTATTGAAGTTTTCGATAATCATGGATTTATCGGTGGTGACCGTGTTACCTAGCCTCAGTGCAGTGGGCAGCTGGGAGGAGGTGCTCTTGTTCTCCATGGACTTCACAGTGTCCCAGAACTTTTTGGAGTTGGAGCTACAGGATGCAAACTTCTGCCTGAAGAAGCTGGCCTTAGCTTTCCTGACTGACTGCGTGTATTGGTTCCGGACTTCCCTGAACAGTTGCATATCACGGGGACTATTCGATGCTATTGCAGTCCGCCACAGGATGTTTTTGTGCTGGTCGAGGGCAGTCAGGTCTGGGGTGAACCAAGGACTGTATCTGTTCTTAGTTCTGCATTTTTTGAACGGAGCATGCTTATCTAAAATGGTGAGGAAGTTACTTTTAAAGAATGACCAGGCATCCTCAACTGACGGGATGAGGTCAATGTCCTTCCAGGATACCCGGGCCAGGTCGATTAGAAAGGCCTGCTCACAGAAGTGTTTTAGGGAGCGTTTGACCGTGATGAGGGGTGGTCGTTTGACTGCGGCTCCGTAGCGGATACAGGCAATGAGGCAGTGATCGCTGAGATCCTGGTTGAAGACAGCGGAGGTGTATTTGGAGGGCCAGTTGGTCAGGATGACGTCTATGAGGGTGCCCTTGTTTACAGAGTTAGGGTTGTACCTGGTGGGTTCCTTGATGATTTGTGTGAGATTGAGGGCATCTAGCTTAGATTGTGGGACTGGCGGGGTGTTAAGCATATCCCAGTTTAGGTCACCTAACAGAACAAACTCTGAGGCTAGATGGGGGTGTCCAGGGCACAGCTGGGAGCTGAGGGGGGTCGGTAGCAGGCGGCAACAGTGAGAGACTTATTTCTGGAGAGAGTAATTTTCAAAATTTGTAGTTCGAACTGTTTGGGTATGGACCTGGAAAGTATGACATTACTTTGCAGGCTATCTCTGAATGACGAACACGTACCACGCTGCACCTTGGTCCTCACCTTCTTCCACCAACGGCCGTTACAGTATGAGCTGAAGTGAAAATTGAAACAAAAACCACATCTAAACCTAGTAGTCCTGTAACAGGATTGGTTATGTTTCCACTTGACATTGCGGAAATATGTATTTGATATTTATGTATTCTAATTGGTTGGTTCAAGTCAGATGTCAATAAGGTGTTATGCCATTGGTGATGCTTGCAGATAGAGGGAGATTGTGAAAGTAAATTCTTCCTAGTCTGATATTGACATGCAAGGGGTAGGTCACATTCCAAAATACTGGATTCTATTTTCATATTTACAATGTGTTCACTATGTCCATGTCCTGATAGGTACATATATGGGTGTATGGTACCTGTTAGATATTGGGGGCATCCTGGGTTGTGCTTTTGTATGTTATGGCTGTAAGAGCGAGTTAGCTAGCCTGCTCTAATTGTAAGCTTCCTGCTAATTCACAGTTATTTCCATGCTAACAGATGAATCACGAACCTACAGCCATCAGCATACTGTTTTCTTGCGTATCTAATGTGCTCCCTTGTGTATATCATCATAATAAACACCAATCAACTGGGACCGCTGGCTGGACAGTCCTTTCTTTAAAAATACAACGCAAGAGAGTTAGGAAGTACAATCACATCTGTTAAAGTGGTGCAGAGACCCGTTTTCTTGTCTTCGCTGGACAGCTGCTACAGTCCATAGGACCTCCTAGACTATAGAGTGTTTACAACTCTACATTCAGTTATCACTCTGTGTAATGTGAGGGTGGTGCTAAATTACATTTGTTATTCTGGTCCAGTCAGATATGGTATTTCGGGGCGCTATATAAGAAGGTTGTGGTATCCGGGAGGTCTACCCCAGGGGTTGGTGATAGAGGGGAGGGATGTGCCGCAACGTTGTGTACTCTGCTGGGAGTACACATGCTGGGCACCCCGAGGTAATTAGGGGAGAGTGCCAACCAGCCGTGCAGGCCACATAAAGGGAACACCTTTGCACCCCGCGAGGAAGACAAAGCGATAGGCAAGGAGTGATCCTACAGAAGGGAACAAAGCTTCCAGAGGCACAAAGCTAAAAACCTTAGACTGATAGCGGAGGAGCCCAGTTGAAGGGTGGTATATCTCAGGAGTCTGGCCAGAATCAGTTCCTGGTCAAGATAATGGAGGTAGATGACACAGAAACATATTTGTGCACCTGAGGACGGCACAGAGGGAAGGATGGCCCAAGCCCAAGTGGGCCAGCCTTTTGGCACCCCAACTCTCCGGGATGGCTGAGAATGCCTACTACCAGGCAGCGAATTATGAGGGACTCAAACGTGAGATCCTGAGCCGATATGGATTCAGCCTCGCACGCAGTGCACTATTGGTCCACAACTGGGCCTGTGACTCCACCATCTCCCCCTGCGCTCAGATGAGCGACCTGGTGCACATTACCAGGGGCTGGCTACTGACCGATGTACCGTCCCTCCCGATAATCGATAAGGTCGTCCTGGATCGGTACCTTCGGACCCTCTTGCGAGATGAAGAAGGCGGCAGGCATGCAGAACCCCCAGAGCCTGGAGGAATTGCTGACTGCTGTGGAAACCCACCAGAACACCCAGGACCAGCTGAAAGGGGCCTGGACCGAGAGAGAGGACGGGGGAGGGGGAAGAAACACACAGAGAGGCGAGAGGCTGAAGGGGGCCCAGACGAATCAGCCGAGGCCGTGAAGCGGGAGGGCGACGCAAACGGATGACGACATCTACTGCTAGGTACTGCTAGGGGCTGTAACTAACCTGCCTGTGCCCATTCTCCTCGGTAGAGATTGCCCTCTCTTCCAGGCACTGTGGATGAGGGAGGTGTGAGGTAGGAAGGAAGGAGAGGAAAAAGGACGGTCGCCTGCACAACCCAAGCCCTGCGGTGAGAGGTGTCCACTGGGCCTGAGTTGGACCAGGAGGAGGGAGACGACCCCACGCCCGGAAGCGGGCCATCGTCCGAGGAGGATCTCAGGCTTCCCTTTATGGAGGTGGAGGCACCAGACGGACCCCCTGACACGGGAATCCTCACAGGCCAGTTCGGGACGGCCCAATTAGAGGATCCCAACCTCGAGGGACCAGGTGATCATGGTGGACGGCGCGCTGTTACCCGGGGTAAGAGAGTGGCGCTACCCACAATTCGCCATCAAGCATCATTTATTGTATCAGGTAGTAAAGCACAATAGGGAGACAAAAGACTTGTTACTCCTACCCACCCAGTATATTAGTACTGTCTTGCTGGTGATGGAGAAAACCAGGGAACGGGTCAGGAATCAGTTCCACTGGCCCAGAGTTGAGCGCCCTGTGGAGGACTACTGCCATACCTGCCCAGAGTACCATATCACAGCCCCGAGGGCACAAATGAGAACTTGTTCTCAACTAGCCTACCTAGTTAAATAAAGGTGAAATTAAAAACATTTTTTTTAAATTATCGAAACCCTTTGGTTCCCGTGCCCATTATATGGGTGCCGTTTGAGTGGGTGGCGATGGATCTGGTGGATCTGTTGGTGAAGACATTGAGGGGGACACCAATACATCCTGGTAATCATGGATTACACCACCCAGTATCCAGAGGCATTCCCTTTATGCACGGCGGTAGCAAAAGGTATCGCTTCCATTTATTCAGTTGGAAGGGTATTTTGCAGGAAATGCTGCGGACCAGGGCACTGCATTCATGTCTCGTGTAATGAAATATGTCTGCAATCTTTTACAAATCAAACAGGTGAGAACCAGTGTGTACCATCCACAAACGGACGGGCTAGTCGAATGCTTCAATAAGATCCTAAAGCAGATGTTGAAGAAGGAAATCGAGAGAGACGGGAGGAACTGGGACCAGCTGCTGCCCCACCTGATTTTCTCGGTACCACGAGAGTTCCACCCAGGTGAGAAGTTCTTGGTGCTGATCCCCACAATGGAGAACAAATTCCTGGCAATGTGACATGGGCCCTTCGACATCGTCAAGCTTTACTATGTGAACCTACTGAAGAAGTGGCATGCACGAGAGGCGATATGCGCAACGTGGACCCGGCCACAGCAGAACCCGTCCTCTGTTTCCATGGGGGAAGACCTCTGCCCGACTCAACGACAAGCACTCCGAGAATTGGTCCATTGGAATACGGCCATGTTCTCTGAGGTCCTGGGGCGTACGGATCTCGTGGAACATCATATCCACACACTTCCAGGAGAAAAATTCCACAAACGGTAATAACGGATACCAGAAGCCCGGAGGGTGGGGGTCCAGCAGGAAGTGATGACAATGCTAGAGATGGAGGTAATGGAGTACCACAGTGAGTGGTCTAGCCCTATAGTGCTGGTACCGAAACTGGACGCTTCTGCAACGACTTCCGGGGCCTGAACGAGGTCTGTAAATTTGATGCCTATCCCATACCCTGGGTGGACCAACTGATTGACCACTTGGGGAAGGCAAGATACATCAGCACCCTGGATATGACAAAGGGGTACTGTCAGGTGCCGCTGGCAGCAGCCTCCCAGGAGAAGACGGCCTTCTCCACCCTGGGGGGGCTATACTACCACTATCAGGTTCTTCCTTTCGGGCTCCATGGAGCCCCAGCAACCTTCCAGCTACTCATGGACCACGTCTTATGCCCGCACCAGCCCACATGTGCAAGCAGGGCTACACCGACGTGGAGTACCTGGGCTATCAAATCGGGCGGGAAATGTGATGCCCCAAGAAAAAAAAAAACACTGCCATTAGGGAATGCCCGGTCCCCCGAACCAAGAGGCAGCTGATGTCGTTCCTGGGGTTAGCAGGCTACTACAGTTGATTCGTACCTAACTGTGCCGCAATAGCTTTTCCCCTCACAGACATAAATAAGGCACACCTACCCCAGATGATGCGATGGATGGAGGACACAGAGGCGGAGGTTCCAGGCCCTGAAGGATATGCTATGTTCGCACCCGGTACTCGTCACCACGGACTTCTCAAAAACAATCCTGGTCCAGACAGATGTTTCTTACACTGGGGTAGGGGTCATCTTGTCCCAAGAGCAGGAAGCGAGGAGCACCCAATCATGTATGTCAGCAGGAAGCTTCTCCCGATGGACAAGAAGTACTCGATTGTCAAGAAAGAGTGCCTCGCCGTGAAGTGGGCATTGGACACCCTCAAGTATTACCTCCTCGGGAGGAAGTTCACCCTGATCACTGACCATGACCCCTTGTGGGGAAAGCCAGAGGTAAGTACATGAATGATCGCGTCACACACTGGTTCCTGACGTTACATCGATTTTCTTTCTCTGCCATTCACAGGTTGGGGGCCCAGCATGGCAATGCGGATGCCCTCTCCAGGAGGGATGCAAACAAATCCCTGTGCACGCCTCCCTTTGGGTCAGGGAGGGGGGTATCCCGGAAGGGCTGCCCCGGGGTTAGTGAAAGAGGGGAAGAGGGGAAGTACGTGCCGCGACGTTGGCTCCCTCTGCTGGGAGTACACGGTCTGGGCACCCCTGACGCTGATGGCCCCATGTAGATGTGTAATTAGGGGAGAGTGCCAACCAGCCGTGCAGGACACATAAAGGGAGCACCCACCGTGTCACACCGTAAGGAAGACAAAGAGAGAGACAAGGAGTGAGCCTACAGAGGGGAACGAAGCTCCTGGAGGTACGGAGCCGAATGTAAGAAGGACAGAGCCAACCCAAAGTTATTCATGTTGCTGTGTTTGTTTTCTGACTAGAACCTCCCTGTCTCTGTGCCCATCTCTGCACGCTCCACCCAACACCCCACGGTTTACCACAAGATAAAGAGAACGTTATAGCACTGTCTATATCCCTATATTCTAACTGAAATCCCTTCAAAAGCACCAAGTCAATGTGGATGTGCTTCTATCCCATCTGTTAGTGAAATGGGGCCGTTGGCGGCGTAATCTCACTGTTTATAGGGTTGTTTGATTCTAGTGTTCTACCCATCACCATGTGGCAGTGCATTAAGACTACCCTGGCTTATAAAAGGCTATGCTGGTTTTATCATTTTATCATTTATCATCAACAGGAAATAGACACCCGTAATACAGCGTCTTGATATAGTGCCGTCCGAGTTGTTAGTTCATCTGATTAGTTAGTAAAGTTCAAGGATAATTCTGGACAGCCCATAGAAGACCATGTATGGTATTGGCCATAATATGTGGACCACCAGTCTATTTTCAAACAAAATATAATAGGAATTAGAGTGAATGATGATTGTATTGTTGTTATTGTTTCATGGCCAAATATCTTATTCAGTCTAATTATTCAATAAGGTGATTTAGATCACTGTCACTAGTTTGTTTTGGTGATTTCAGAGCTCTGTTCTTCACTATACTACTGTAGTCAAAGACCACACACACACATGTACACACACACACACACACGCACACGCACGCACGCGCACACACACACACACACACACACACACACACACACACACACACACACACACACACACACACACACACACACACACACACACACACACACACACACACACACACACAGCCTCTTTAGATAGATAGACCAAAATAACGTTAAAACATCCCATTTTTCATTAACTGTGAAATATACTGGTTTCGTGTGCTGCTGCCCATTTCTCCCCTATATTTATCAAGCTAACATTAGGGGAGTATCACCATCAATTTACAATGGTGAAGCACAGAGTTGTCTTCCACTCATGTGTGACCATTATCCTAATGAGGTTAATGGTTCAGCTGTGCTTACCATAAGATGGATGCCCCCCAGTGAAACCAACCTGTGAATGTGAGTGTGTGATTGTGAGTGTGAGTGTGTGTGAGTGTCAGAGTGAGTGAGTGTGCAAATGCGTGTGTGTGTGTGCAAGTGAGTGTTGGTGTGTGTGTGTGTGTGTGTGTGTGTGTGTGTGTGTGTGTGTGTGTGTGTGTGTGTGTGTGCAATGAGAAAGACAACAAACCATGATTTTGAGTAACGGAGATAGATGCATCAAAGACATTCACTCTGTTTGACTCAGTTTATTACACACTGTATCCCCTCTAGCTCCTGTAACACACACTTGTCTTTGACATAACTTCACCTTTTTAACATGTCGAGATTCATAGACATATGGAGATTTATAGACATATAGAGATTCACAGCCATGTAGAGACTCACAGACATATTGAGATTCATAGACATAGATATTCACATTCATATAGAGATTCACAGTGGAATAGAGACTCATAGACATATAGATATTCACATTCATATAGAGATTCACAGTCATATATAGATTCACAGATATATAGAGATTCACAGTGGTGTAGAGATTCACAGTCATATATAGATTCACAGATATATAGAGATTCAGAGTCATATAGAGATTCCCAATCATATAGAGATGTATAGTCATATAGAGATTCACAGTGGTATAGAGATTCACAGTTATATAGATATTCACAGTCATATATAGATACACAGTCATATAGAGATTCATAGAGATTCAGGGTGTGTTCTACGCTTTTCTAATCCAACCCTGGTCCTGCATATTGAGCCAGACTAAAAGATATGAGACAGTTAGCTAGTCTGTCCATTGTGCAGGGCGCAGTCCATCTGCCATGACGGGTCCACATGGCTCAAACCGAGTTCCAGTGGCCTGCAGACGGCCTGTTAAAAATGTCACTGCGGGACACGAAATGGCCGCCTTGGGGCATCATGGCCCCCTTTCCACGGAGATGGGAACACAAATTGCCATCCTGGGCATCTTGGCCAAACGTTACGTTATCATTTTGAACGATATTCAGCTCAGTGGCCTTAGAGAAAATAAATAAATCTGTTTTTAAACATAAATACATTCAGGGAAGGGAGAGGCGGAGGAAGGCGACGTGTCCGATAGGGCAGTAAATGATAACGCTGAGGGGAACTGCAGGGAATGTGTGTTTTATCCCTTAAGAAGGCAATGACCTCTGTCGCTTATGACATTTTCCCTCTGCGCCATCTCAGTGTGTGTGTATGTGTGTATGTGGCTGCTTACAAGAGCTAACAACACAACACGCCCTGAAGAGGTATACCTTTTTCAGTCACCAGCAGCCTTCCGAATCATTCAAGATGAAACTTCACGGGAGTATTAAGTGTTTTTGATAAATCACGTTTATGCGAGACGCTTTAAAACAAAACTGAGAATAAACGGCGGCAACGGAGAACAGGAATTGAAGAAAAAAAATGTTTCCTGTGTGTTCGTAGAGACACGTCCATTAGTCTTTCTCACTAACATATGGCACGGGCATAAAAAAAAAAAAGAAAGTCTCTTGGCAGAAGCTTGGTGTAAAGATGCTATATGCGGTACATGCTGTATTACCTCATCTTATCATTCGTATGGAGAGAAGAGAGGAGGAGAGATGAGGATGAGAAAACATAACAAGAGAAAGAGAGGAGAAGACATAACAAGAGAGAGGGAGAGAGAGAGAGAGAGAGAGAGAGGAGGGAGAGAGAGAGAAACAGAAAGAGAGAGAACGATTTGGGAGAAGTTGTTTTAGCACTCCTAAAGATGTAAGATGGCACCTCGCCAGCGCTGTAGTTTGGGTTGGAACCCTGAAGCATTAGCATCACACCATCAAGCTGTTCCAACAGCCTGAGCGCTAACGGGCTAATGTTGCTAATGGCTAATGGAGCTACCGCGTTAAAGACAGTGTCTAAAAAAAATCTGGTCTACAACACAACACTAGACGCTACAGTCCATGTAAAGTATATCAACACTTATTTCACTGCTGCTTTTTATTGGTCACTGTCCATACAAACACCTTTAAAAATAGGTGTTTTTCCCCCCAACAAGTTAATGAGCTAATGGCTAATGGAACTAACGTGTTAAAGACAGTGATCTATGAAAACCTGCTTTACAACACTTGACGGTACCGTCCAAGTAGAGAGAGAGTGAGAGAGAGAGAGAGAGAGAGAGAGAGAGAGAGAGAGAGAGAGAGAGAGAGAGAGAGAGAGAGAGAGAGAGAGAGAGAGAGAGAGAGAGAGAGAGAGAGAGAGAGAGAGAGAGAGAGAGATAGATAGATAGATAGATAGATAGATAGATAGATAGATAGATAGATAGATAGATAGATAGATAGATAGATAGATAGATAGATAGATAGATAGATAGATAGATAGATAGATCAGAAGTTAACATACACCTTAAACTCAGTTTTTCACAATTCCAGACATTTAATCCTAGTAAAAATTATTCCCTGTCTTAGGTCAATTAGGATCACCACTTTATTTGAAGAATGTGAAATGTCAGAATAATACTAGAGAGAGTGATTTATTTCAGGTTTTATTTATTTCATCACATTCCCAGTGGGTCAGAAGTTTACATACACTCAATTTGTATTTGGTAGCATTGCCTTTAAATTCTTTAACTTCAGTCAAACGTTTTGGGTAGCCTTCCACAACCTTTTGTCCCATTTCTCCTGACACAGCTGGTGTAACTGAGTCAGGTTTGTAGGCCTCCTTGCTAACAAACGCCTTTTCAGTTCTGCCCACACATTTTCTATAGGATTGAGGTCAGGGCTTTGTGATAGCCACTACAATACTTTGACTTTGTTGTCCTTAAGCCATTTTGTCACAACTTTAGAAGCATGCTTGGGGTCATTGTCCATTTGGAAGACCCATTTGTGACCAACCTTTAACTTCCTGACTGATGTCTTGAGATGTTGCTTCAATATATCCACATCATTTCCCTCCCTCATGATACCATCTATTTTGTGAAGTGCACCAGTCCCTCCTGCCGCAAAGCACCACCACAACATGATGCTGCCACCCTGGTGCTTAACGGTTGGGATGGTGTTCTTCGGCTTGCAAGCCTCCCCCTTTTTCCTCCAAACATAACGATGGTCATTATTGCCAAACAGTTCTATTTTTGTTTCATCAGACCAGAGGACATTTCTCCAAAAAGTACGATCTTTGTCCCCATGTCCAGTTGCAAACCGTAGTCTGGATTTTTTATGGCGGTTTTGGAGCAGTGGCTTCTTCCTTGCTGAGTGGCCTTTCAGGTTATGTTGATATAGAACTCGTTTTACTGTGGATATAGATACTTTTGTACCCGTTTCCTCCAGCATCTTCACAAGGTCCTTTGGCGTTGTTCTGGGGTTGATTTGCACTTTTCACACCAAAGTACGTTCATCTCTAGGAAACAGAACACGTCTCCTTTCTGAGCGGTATGACGGCTGCGTGGTCCCATGGTGTTTATACTTGCGTACTATTGTTTGTACAGATTAAGGTGGTACCTTCAGGCGTTTGGAAATTGCTCCCAAGGATGAACCAGACTTGTGGAGGACAACAATTGTTTTCTGAGGTCTTGGATGATTTCTTTTGATTTTCCTATGATGTCAAGCAAAGAGGCACTGAGTTTGAAGGTAGGCCTTGAAATACATCCACAGGTAGACGTCCAATTGACTCAAATTATGTCAATTAGCCTATCAGAAACTTCTAAAGCCATGACATCATTTTCTGGAATTTTCCAAGCTGTTTAAAGGCACAGGCAATTTAGTGAATGTAAACTTCTGACCAACTGGAATTGTGATACAGTGAATTATAAGTGAAATAATCTGTCTGCTTTGTTTGCAGACAGATTATTTCACTTATAATTCACTGTATGTATTTTGTTGGAAAAAATACTTGTCATGTACAAAGTAGATGTCCTATCCGTTTTACTGACTCCAACCTAAGTGTATGTCAACTTCCGACTTCAGTTGTAGATAGATAGTTCGCAGGTTAGCTATTGGGCTAATAGATAATGGAGTTTGTATGAGAACCTGCTACAACACAACTACCAAACACAAGAATCTGCCATTTTGGGTAGTGAGTTTAGAATATGTTTCGCTGTATTGTGGAGATTCACTCATTAGGCTAATCACTAACAGCTAATTGTAGTGCATCAGAGGACACCTGTAGTACAACACAGACACAACAGGCCAAGTACAAAAACATTTTACAGAACACACTGCTGTTCCGTTTGTCCCTCATCCCCATCCATACAAAACACCTCTAAAAACAGGTCATTCCCCCAAGCATCTTCTGTTTTCAAACATTTCCGTTAAAATGCAGAGGTGAGTAAGACTTCCAACGTGTTCACTACACATGGCAAATAGACTTCAAACTTGGTAAAGTATTGATTTAAAAAAAAAAAGGATTTCACATAATGATGCCTTTAGAAGTTTGGTTCAATTACAAGACGTGTTCAGACTAGTCTACCTTCTCATCAGTCAGTTGACTGTCCTCATTGTATTGCAGACACTGTAGAAAACAGAGCAGGTTGACTGGACTCCGGGGCTTCTATTGTGTGCAGGCTACTGCTATCTAGTGGTGTGAGGCTCCATTGCACAACCAGGGTATCTATTTCTCCCAGGCCAGAGACTGACCCCTATTACAAAGCCTATAACCAATTACATTTCTCAGTAGTACACACTAGGCATAAATAGTGAGAGAAGAGTACAGCCAACAATGTTCCATTAGGTTACAATAGTTTCATTAGAATGCTCATCATTTAATGCTACAATTCGCCCAAGAACTGATGCTGAAAAACCTGTTCTCTCTCTTTCTATCTCTCTCTCTCTCTCTCTCTCTAGCTCTCTGTCTCTAGCTCTCTCTCTCTCCCTCTCTCGCTCTCTCTCTCTCTATCTCTCCTGTCTTTGATTTTCTCTCTCTCCCGCCAGCTACCCAGCTGAAGTGTGACTGTGGCAGCAGTTCAGCAGTGGTGGAGGGAGGGATGGCGTGATGGAGGCACGGAGGGATGAGATAGATGAGTGATGAGGCAGTGTTTGGGTTAATGACAGGACGGGGTGTTAAACCTGAAGTGTTTAATTAACGCTACAATGGGCCTGCCTGTAACCCTGCCGCCCATTCTGCCTTGATTGAGACCTCAGTCCTCACACGCACATGTTCGCGAATGCACGCACACACACACAGACACACACAGACACACACACACACACACACACACCTCCTGCTGTACGATCTGCAAAAGAACGAGGGAGGAGGGAGGAGGGAGGAGCAAGGAGTGGAAGGGAGGTAAAGGGATAATGCTCCGCCACAAACACAAGATTGCTTTTTTTTCTCCCTCTAAACTCCATTTTCCGGGTCACTGCTATTGAATTCATTACTGTCTATGAAGAAGACATTGGGGCGGAGGAAGGAATAATGCTCTCTCTCTCTCTTTCTCTCTCTTCCCCTCACTGAGGAGTTGTGTGACTAGAGAGAGCTAGGGGCCAGGGGCCTAGGAGGAGGGGATGGAAGAAGGAGGAGGAGAGGGGAGAGTAGTTTAATATGTGACATCTTTATCTAGTTTTAATTTCAGTCATAAATATTGAATGGTTTATTTGCTCATCTGCAGCTGTCTGCTGTGCTCTCCACCTCTCTCTCTCTATCTCTCTCACACTCTCTCTCTCTCTCTCTCTCTCTCTCTCTGTCTCTCTGATGCTGCCTCTCTCTTTCTCACTCTCTCCGTTATTTAATTTGTTCTATCCTAGCAGCATCTCTCCAGTCTGTTTTATTCTCTTTCTCTTCCTCCAGGCCAAGCCGAGGCAATAGCATTAGATAACGATTTTTCTATTTTCAAATGAACTCAAAATGGACTTAGCAGATAGAAACAGGAAAAGCCAGCCTCTGGTACAACTCAATAGATTCATATGAATAAACAACTGTTTGAAAATTGCTACATGACCAAATAGTGAATCCAATACGCCACCCATCTCGTAAGAGAATAGGAGGAGGGGATGGAGAGATGGAGGGATGGAGTAGTAGTAGTAGTTCCTTGGTCTTGGGAGGATGGAGTCTGCTCTTTTCTATCCGAAACTGCAGACGGAGGGATGACGAGACAGTGCTTTCCCCCAGTGAGGGGTGACAGTGTGCTTTCTGGGAGATCATCTGCTTCCTCCCCTCAATCCCACAGTGAGTCAATAGGCGCCATATGACAGCAGCTCACCCATCACCCGGCACCCAGCGCGGCGACTGGGGCTGCTGCTAGAAATTTGCTTAAAGCCCATACCAATTAACTTCAGCCTGTCACGACGGATATGAGCCGGACACGGGCAGTCAATGGGTGAGGGCCCTGTGTGCCTATTTGGCTGGCTGTCAGTCTGCCTCGATGCGGGCACAGAAGAGAAGAAGGGAAAGCTCAGCTGTTCTATGGATGGAAGAGAGAGGGAGAGAAAGAGCAGGAGAGAGAGGGAGAGGGAGAGAGAAAGAGAGAGAGAGAGAGACACACACTGAGACAAAGAGGGAGAGTAAGAGATAAAGAGAGAGAGAGAGCGAACGACAGAGACAACGAGACCGAAAGAGAGAGTCAAAGAGAGAGATCAGTGGAGGAGAGGAGTGAAAAGGAGGCGTTTATTCTCTTTTTAAAGGGTATAAATCTGCAGCGATTCAGGCCTCTCAAACTCTCTCTCTCTCTCTCTCTCTCTCTCTCTTGGTCGGTCTCGGTCTCCCTCCTTAATGATGATGTCAATCTGTGAAAAGGCTTGGCACACATTGGAGCTGTCATGGGCCCATCCATCAGACAGGGGTTTGTCAAAGGAGCCGGGCCGCACAGCTCAGAGTAACGAGGCGCGCACAATGACAGCAAGCCCCCATTTGCATAGAAAATGACCCTCTTCTCTTTGGGAAAGTGATAGCGAGGATGAACGGGATGGAGGGTGTGTGGGAAAGGGGGGAAGGGGCGGTGGGGGGGAGAAATAAAGAGAGTGTTTGGCCATTGTCGGTGTTTGTTGTTGAGCCTTGTTGTGGGTCAGTGTGAATGGTGTTGAAGTGCTTTGTTGTGAGTCAGTGTGAATGGTGTTGAAGTGCCTTGTTGTGAGTCAGTGTGAATGGTGTTGAAGTACCTTGTTGTGAGTCAGTGTGAATGGTGTTGAAGTGCCTTGTTGTGAGTCAGTGTGAATGGTGTTGAAGTGCCTTGTTGTGAGTCAGTGTGAATGGTGTTGAAGTGCCTTGTTGTGAGTCAGTGTGAATGGTGTTGAAGTGCCTTGTTGTGAGTCAGTGTGAATGGTTGTTGAAGTGCCTTGTTGTGAGTCAGTGTGAATGGTGTTGAAGTGCCTTGTTGTGAGTCAGTGTGAATGGTGTTGAAGTGCCTTGTTGTGAGTCAGTGTGAATGGTGTTGAAGTGCCTTGTTGTGAGTCAGTGTGAATGGTGTTGAAGTGCCTTGTTGTGAGTCAGTGTGAATGGTGTTGAAGTGCCTTGTTGTGAGTCAGTGTGAATGGTTGTTGAAGTGCCTTGTTGTGAGTCAGTGTGAATGGTGTTGAAGTACCTTGTTGTGAGTCAGTGTGAATGGTGTTGAAGTGCCTTGTTGTGAGTCAGTGTGAATGGTGTTGAAGTATCTTGTTGTGAGTCAGTGTGAATGGTGTTGAAGTACCTTGTTGTGAGTCAGTGTGAATGGTGTTGAAGTGCCTTGTTGTGAGTCAGTGTGAATGGTGTTGAAGTACCTTGTTGTGAGTCAGTGTGAATGGTGTTGAAGTACCTTGTTGTGAGTCAGTGTGATTGGTGTTGAAGTGCCTTGTTGTGAGTCAGTGTGAATGGTGTTGAAGTGCCTTGTTGTGAGTCAGTGTGAATGGTGTTGAAGTGCCTTGTTGTGAGTCAGTGTGAATGGTGTGAGTGTTGACTGGGATAGAAAAGGACAGGTCTTTGATGATTTCTCTTTTTCATTTCAAAGTGGAGATTGAGAACGATAATAGTTTGGATGTATGTTGCTGTTTCAAAATGTTTATTTGTTTCATCCTCAGCTAATGTGTGGCTATATATTTCAATATATATTTCAATATATATATACTCAATAAAATCATATAACTTGATTAGGTTGATTCCTTTTGTGATAAATCCAAGCCCAGTATTTTATGTTCAGAGTGGTTGCCTCACCTCCACATCCCCAAAACACAGAGGTACCACGCACCATTGGGACCCAAGCCCCTCACGTGCACTTTGTCCGCTTTCTTTTCTCGCCCAAATGAGACACTGATGAATCAGGTGGGTTTTTCAACTGGGTTTTATGAACTACTCGAAGACTACACACTGACTTCATCTGCTAAACAAACACATCCACACACCCACACACACACTGCTACCTCTACATCTACCACCCCTCCCACTGTGTGCTGGGAAGACAATGGTTAAAGCTACACATTAACCCACTCTGTTGCAGTGGCTATTCAGACACTAGTGCCATCTGGTCTGACTGGATTGTGCTTCTCCCTTCAGAGACGGGACAGTGAGGGTCAGATCACCTGCAGGGTTAGGGCAGAGTACATTACAAAGTGCTGGTCTATAATGAAAGTGTGTGTGGGTTTGGGGGGTTGTTAGGTGGGGGGTGTGTGTGTGTGTGAGAGAGAGAGAGAGGGAGACAAAAAGGGGCGAAAAAGGGGGAGCGGATGTGAATGGGTGCACGTGCACCAACCCTAACTCTGTTTGCCCCTGTGTGGATAGTGGTGGGGGTCCTACTGTTCCTCCTCCTGAACAGAGCCAGGGGACAGTAAAGGTGTCAGCGCCATGATGGAAAGAGTGCTCCTCCACGGGACATCAGCAGCTGCCAGCCAGCTTTCCAGCAGCTTGGCCCTGCATGGTCCCCCTGGTCACGCCACACTAGCCAGTGGTCTGGCCAGAGGTAGGACTGGTTAAGATAAAGGACCGTAAGGGCTGGACCCTCTATTGGTCTAGAGGAGTCAAGAGGTTGGAGGTCAGTGTGAGGAAGGTCAGATTATAGGTGCTTGAGTGCACGCGCAAAAGCATAGACACACACACTTCTGAAATACAAGTGCTGCATACAGCTGTGATGCAGCTGCTCAGATTAGCTGAAGTCGGGCCACCAGGACAACTATCATGGAGGGAAATTAAAAGCCATAGCATGGATACTATTAACACTAAAACAGGAACTCTCCAAATCGTGTGACTCGCAATACCCTGAACTATGTCTCGTTATACAGTTCTAACCAAGTTGAGGGCTCCAGCACAGTTTTATCTACCCCAAACAACAATGTATTGTACCTCCTTTACAACAGTCAAATCGAAACAAATGCTAAGTGAGGCTACCTAAACAAACACTCCAACACTACCTCTGCACCAGCAACAATGGCTGGTTTGTAACTACCCTTTAACCAAAGCTTTATTAGCACAAACCTCTGTCCAAATCTCTCTTCAGTTGAATAGTTCAGCTTCCACGAGTCCAGTGTGTGTGTGTGTGTGTGTGTGTGTGTGTGTGTGTGTGTGTGTGTGTGTGTGTGTGTGTGTGTGTGTGTGTGTGTGTGTGTGTGTGTGTGTGTGTGTGTGTGTGTGTGTGTGTGTGTGTGCATGTTTGAATAGGTAGCATCATTAATCACATGCATACCAGAAAAGACAGTTAAAAGCCTACTACTCTTGGCAGACTTCTTTATTACATTGTCATGGACCAATAAGCATCAAGCCCCAATCCCGCTTTCATCCAATCAAACAGCTGGCTTCCCCGGGTCGTTAGGGAGGCGACGAATCAAAACGCTCCGTGCTCGGCCCGTTGCCCGGCGCCGCCTAATCTCACCAATGGGAGCACTGCGCTCTTGTAATCCAGTTATAGAGCAGATAAGCGATTTGTTAGACACTGTGTGTTGGTCTGGCAGCTAGCCAATCTGGTGGGTCTGTCTGGTTGGTAATAGCGTGGCTGGGGATAGGAGCGGAGACCGAGCACAGGAATAGAGATGAAAACGCACACACACAAGAGCAGGATGATACAACAGGAGGGTGTAATGTACTAGCAGCAATAGCAGGATCAGTACATTTTCATGCAGGGTTTCTCCAGCGGCCTTTTGGAGAATGAGTCTTATTGATGCCATGCTGCATGATGACTCTGTAGCACAGGGACTATTATTAAGCTGATTATTGGGTTGTAACAGCAGGTTGACCAGCTCATTGTGGGAACAACCCCTGTGTTAATGATGAGAACAGTTGTAGAAGCAAAATGCATGACGTCTGCACGTTAATTCCGCCATAGGCCTGCTGTGAAAATTGGTGGATATATGCATAATATATGGGTAATCGAATCAAACCAAATGTTTATTGGTTGCGTTCACAGATTTGCCGATGTCATTGCGGGTGAAGAGAAAGGCTTCTGTTTCTCGCTCCAACAGTTCAGTAGTACCTGGCTGTCACGCCCTGGTCAAAGTATTTTGTGTTTATCTTTATGTATTTGGTCAGGCCAGGGTGTGGCATGGGGTTTTTGTAATTGTGGTGTGTTTGTCTTGGGGTTTTGGTGGTGGTATTGGGATTGTAGCTTAGTGGGGTATCTAGCAAAGTCTATGGCTGTCTGGAATGGTTCTCAATCAGAGGCAGGTGCTTATCGTTGTCTCTGATTGGGAACCATATTTAGGCAGCCATATTCTTTGAGTTTGTCGTGGGTGATTGTCCTTAGTGTCCTATGTGTACTCTTGGTTAGTTTGCACTAGATAGGCTGTTTCGGTTTCGATTACGTTTATTGTTTTGTGTAGTGTTCGTGTTTCTTTATTTTATTAAACATGAATCTCAATCGACACGCTGCAGTTTGGTCCGACTCTCCTTCATCACCACTAGAAAACCGTTACAGAATCACCCACCAACCAAGGACCAAGCGGCGTGGTAAACAGAGGCAGCAGCAACAGCAGCAGCAGGAGCAGCGACAGGTGCAGCAGGAGCAACAGCAGCAGCAGCAAAGGCAGCAGCAGGAGCAAAGGCAGCAGCAGGAGAAGCAACAGAGGCAGCAGCAGCATTTGGAGAGGCTGCACTCTTTGGATAAATGGACTTGGGAGGAGATCCTTGACGGACAAGGACCCTGGGCTGAGCCATGGATGGAATTGGAGCTGTCGGCGAAGCAGAGTGCTGAGTCTGAGAGTGTGGAGGATGTATTGGACAGAGTAGAAAGAAAGGTGTGGGCTTGGCATAGCATGCACGGCATACCAGTGCCAGCACCACGCATCAGGCCTACAGTGCGTCCCACCTGTTCAGCGCTGCCGGAGCCTTTCTCCTCTACAGCGCTGCTGGAGTCTCCCACCTGTTCAGCGCTGCCGGAGCCTTTCTCCTCTACAGCGCTGCTGGAGTCTCCCGCCTGTTCAGCGCAGCCAGAGCCTTTCTCCTCTCCTGCGCGACCGGAGTCTCCCGCCTGTTCAGCGCAGCCAGTCTACAAGGAGCTGCCAGTCTGTAAGGAGCTGACAGTCTGCACGGAGCTGCCGGTCTGCACGGAGATGTCAGTCTGCATAGAGCAGCCAGTCTGCATGGAGCAGCCAGTCTGCAAGGAGCTGTCAGTCTGCAAGGATCTGTCAGTCTGCAAGGAGCTGTCAGTCTGCACGGAGCTGCCAGTCTGCACGGAGCTGCCAGTCTGCACGGAGCTACCAGTCTGCAAGGAGCTGCCAGTCTGTAAGGAGCTGCCAGTCTGCACGGAGCCGCCAGAGCTGTCAGCCTACATGGAGCAGCCAGACATGTCAGTCTGCATAGAGCAGCCAGTCTGCAAGGAGCTGTCAGTCTGCAAGGAGCTGTCAGTCTGCAAGGAGCTGTCAGTCTGCACGGAGCTGTCAGTCTGCACGGAGCTGTCAGTCTGCACGGAGCTGTCAGTCTGCACGGAGCTGTCAGTCTGCACGGAGCTGTCAGTCTGCAAGGAGCTGCCAGGCTGCAAGGAGCAGCCAGTCAGCACGGAGCCGCCAGAGCTGTCAGTCTGTAAGAAGCCGCCAGAGCTGTCAGCCTATATGGAGCAGCTAGTGCCGCCAGTCTGCCCAGCGTCGCCAGTCTGCCCAGCGCCACCAGTCTGCCCAGCATCGCCAGTCTGCCCAGCATCGCCAGGCTGCCCAGCACTGCCAGTCTGCCTAGCGTCGCCAGTCTGCCCAGCCAGCCAGACTCTTCCAGATCTGCCAGTCAGCCAGACTCTTCCAGATCTGCCAGTCAGCCAGACTCTTCCAGATCTGCCAGTCAACCAGACTCTTCCAGATCTGCCAGTCAACCAGACTCTTCCAGATCTGCCAGTCAACCAGACTCTTCCAGATCTGCCAGTCAACCAGACTCTTCCAGATCTGCCAGTCAACCAGACTCTTCCAGATCTGCCAGTCAACCAGACTCTTCCAGATCTGCCAGTCAACCAGACTCTTCCAGATCCGCCAGTCAGCCGGGATCTGCAAGAACTGCCAGTCAACCAGGATCCGCCAGTCGGCCAGGATCCGCCAGTCGGCCAGGATCCGCCAGTCTGCCAGGATCCGCCAGTCTGCCAGGATCCGCCAGTCTGCCAGGATCCGCCAGAACTGCCAGTCTGCCAGGATCCGCCAGAACTGCCAGTCGGCCAGGATCCGCCAGTCGGCCAGGATCCGCCAGTCGGCCAGGATCCGCCAGTCGGCCAGGATCCGCCAGAAGTGCCAGTCAGCCAGGATCTGCCGGAACCACCAGCCAGCCAGGATCCGCCAGTCTGCCAGGATCCGCCAGTCTGCCAGGATCCGCCAGTCTGCCAGGATCCGCCAGTCAGCCAGGATCCGCCAGTCAGCCAGGATCCGCCAGAACTGCCAGTCGGCCAGGATCCGCCAGGATCCGCCAGTCTGCCAGGATCCGCCAGTCAGCCAGGATCCGCCAGAACTGCCAGTCGGCCAGGATCCGCCAGGATCCGCCAGTCTGCCAGGATCCGCCAGTCAGCCAGGATCCACCAGTCAGCCAGGATCCGCCAGTCTGCCAGGATCCACCAGTCAGCCAGGATCTGCCAGAAGTGCCAGTCAGCCAGGATCCGCCAGTCTGCCAGGATCCGCCAGTCTGCCAGGATCCACCAGTCAGCCAGGATCCGCCAGAACTGCCAGTCGGCCAGGATCCGCCAGTCTGCCAGGATCCGCCAGAACTGCCAGTCGGCCAGGATCTGCCAGTCGGCCAGGATCTGCCAGTCGGCCAGGATCTGCCAGTCAGCCAGGATCCGCCAGTCTGCCAGGATCAGTTAGATCCGCCATTCAGCCAGGATCCGCCAGTCTGCCAGGATCCGCCAGTCTGCCAGGATCCGCCAGTCTGCCAGGATCCACCAGTCAGCCAGGATCTGCCGGAACCACCAGCCAGCCAGGATCTGGTAGATCCATCAACCTGCCTGAGCTTCCTCTCACTCCTGAGCTTCCTCTCACTCCTGAGCTTCCTCTCACTCCTGAGCTTCCTCTCACTCCTGAGCTTCCCCTCGGTCCCGAGCTTCCCCTCGGTCCCGAGCTTCCCCTCGGTCCCGAGCTACCTCAGTCCAGTGGGGCCCGTTGTTAGGTTTCCTAGGCCAAGGTTAGCGGCGAGGGTCGCCACTCAAGGGACACTAAGGAGGTGGACTAAGACAATTATGGAGTGGGGTCCACGTCCAGCACCAGAGCCGCCACCGCGGACAGATGCCCACCCAGACCCTCCCCTACAGGTTTAGGTTGTGCGTTCGGGAGTCCGCACCTTAGGGGGGTTCTGTCACGCCCTGGTCAAAGTATTTTGTGTTTATCTTTATGTATTTGGTCAGGCCAGGGTGTGGCATGGGGTTTTTGTAATTGTGGTGTGTTTGTCTTGGGGTTTTGGTGGTGGTATTGGGATTGTAGCTTAGTGGGTTATCTAGCAAAGTCTATGGCTGTCTGGAATGGTTCTCAATCAGAGGCAGGTGCTTATCGTTGTCTCTGATTGGGAACCATATTTAGGCAGCCATATTCTTTGAGTTTGTCGTGGGTGATTGTCCTTAGTGTCCTATGTGTACTCTCGGTTAGTTTGCACTAGATAGGCTGTTTCGGTTTCGATTACGTTTATTGTTTTGTGTAGTGTTCGTGTTTCTTTATGTTATTAAACATGAATCTCAATCGACACGCTGCAGTTTGGTCCGACTCTCCTTCATCACCACTAGAAAACCGTTACACTGGCAATAAATAAACAAAATACACACATAATCCAGAACAATTAAGAAATGAAGAAATATCAGAATGAGCAATATCAGAGAATATAAATATATAACGTGTAGAGATAATGTATACAGTGGTGTGTATAGACTGAATGGACAGTGTATGATCAGAAGAGGTGGCTACATCAGTAGTTATATAGGATAGAGCCATGACTAGAATACAGTATATACATATAAAGTGAGTAAAACAGTATGTAAACATTATTCAAGTGACCTGTCTTCAATTACTCTATGTACCATGCCTTCGGAAAGTATTCAGACCCCTTGACCTTTCCACATTTTGTTAGGTTACAGATATATTCTAAAATTGATTAAATCTTTTTTTCCCCCCTCATCAATCTGCACATAATACCCTATAATGACAAAGCAAAAACAGGACTTATATTTTCTAATTTATACAAAATAAAAACTGAAATATCAAGTTTTCAGACCCTTTACTCAGTACTTTGTTGAAGCACCTTTGACAGCGATTACGGTCTCGAGTCTTCTTAGGTATGACACTACAAGCTTGGCACACTTGTATTTGGGGAGTTTCTCCCATTCTTCTCTGCAGATCCTCTCAAGCTCTCTCAGGTTGGATGGGGAGCGTTGCTACACAGCTATTTTCAGGTCTCTCCAGAGATGTTAGATTAGGTTCAAGTTCAGGCTCTGGCTGGGCCACTCAAGGACATTCAGAGACTTGTTCCGAAGCCAATCCTGTGTTTTCTTGGCTGTGTACTTAGGGTCGTTGTCCTGTTGGAAGGTGAACCTTCGCCCCGGTCTGAAGTCCTGTGAGCTCTGGAGCAGGTTTTCATCAAGGATCTCTCTGTACTTTGCTCCGTTCATCTTTCCCTCACTGACTAGTCTCTCAGTCCCTGCCGCTGAAAAGCATCCTCACAGCATGATGTTGCCACCATCATGCTTCACTGTAGGGATGGTGCCAGGTTTCCTCCAGACTTGACGCTTGGCATTCAGGCCAAAGAACTCAATCATACCATCATACCAGATAATATTGTTTCTTGTGGTCTGAGTCTTTAGGTGCCTTTTGGCAAACTCCAAGCAGGCTGTCATGTGCCTTTTACTGAGGAGTGGCTTCCGTCTGGCCACGCTACCATAAAGGCCTGATTGGTGGAGTGCTGCAGAGATGGTTGTCCTTCTGGAAGGTTCTCCCATCTCCACAGAGGAACTCTAGAGCTCTGTCAGAGTGACCATCAGGTTCTTGGTCACCTCTCTGACCAAGGCCCTTGTCCCCTGATTGCTCAGTTTGGCCAGGTGGCCAGCTCTACAAAGAGTCTTGGTGGTTCCAAACTTCTTCCATTTAAGAATGATGTGGCCACTGTGTTCTTGGGGACCTTCAATGCTGCAGATATGTTTTGGTACCCTTCCCCAGATCTGTGCCTCGACACAATCCTATATACAGGTGTGTGCCTTTCCAAAAAATGTCCAATCAATTCGAATTTACCGCAGGTGGACTCCAATCAAGTTGTAGAAACATTTCAAGGATGCGCAACGGAACAGGATGCACCTGAGCTCAAAGGGTCTGAATACTTACGTAAATAAGGGATTTCTGTTTTATAATTTTTATACATTCGCAAAAAAAAAAAAACTGTTTTCGCTTTTTCATTATGGGGTGTGTGTAGATTGCAGAGGATTTTATTTATTTAATCCATTTTAGAATAAGGCTGTAACGTAACAAAATGTGGAAAAAGTCAAGGGGTCTGAATACTTTCCCGAAGGCACTGTACATAGGGCAGCAGTCTCTAAGATGCAGGGTTAGAGTGCCAGGTGGTGCCGGGTAGAACAGTGACTAAGGCTAGTGGTGACATTAACAGTCTGATGGCCTTGAGATAGAAGCTGTTTTTCAGTGTGTTGGTCCTAGCTTTAATGCACCTGTACTGTCACCACCTTCTAGATGGTAACATGGAGAACAGGCCGTGGCTCGGATGGCTGAGGTCCTAGATGATCTTCTTAGCCTTCTTGTGACACCGATGGCTGTAGATGTCCTGGAGGGCAGGCATTGTGCCCCGGTGATGCGTTGGGCTGACCACACCACCCTCTGGGGAGCCCTGTGGTTGCAGACGGTGCCCGTTTCCATACCAGGCGGTGATACAGCCTGACAGGATGTCCTCAGTGGTGCATCTGTAGAAGTGCGTGAGGGTCTAATATGTCATAGACAACTAGCTATATGTCTAATGTACATTGCAAGGTTTAAGAGGAAGCAAAGTGACCAAATGTCCAATCAACTGGTCAGAATGGAGTGAGCAGGAGGGGTGGATAGGATAATGATGTGTTAGCTCTGTAGCTACATCACTCTGTCCTGTTGGGATGAAGGACAGTCTGTTTAGAGACAGACAACGTATCCCACTTGTAAACGTAAAGAGACATAATGTAGGCTGCTATTTACCTAAGTGCAAGTGTACAGACATGATTCTGCATTCGGATACTAGGCCACTTCCCATTTCCCTCAGATGTGGCAGTGTGTGAACACCTTGTTCTTGACACGATTGGACTTAATCATATCCTCTTCTCTCTTCGGAGAAGCACTGAACTGAACATAATTAGATGCTACATCACCTCTGAAAGGGGTGTGTGTGTGTGTGTTCGCATACTAGTGCATGTCTGCGTGAGTGCTGGCCTGTGTGTCTGATCTCCTGTGTGTGTGTGTGTGTGTGTGTGTGTGTGTGTGTGTGTGTGTGTGTGTGTGTGTGTGTGTGTGTGTGTGTGTGTGTGTGTGTGTGTGTGCGCATAGCAAATCTTATTAAGAACACTTTCCTTCAAATCCACCGTTTCCCTCCACTCACTCTCCACCACCACTCTCTGAAAAAAGCCCCTCCGAGACGCCTTCCCAGCAGCCTCTGTAACTAATGACAGCCCTGGACAGATCTGACAGTGAGCTGTGTCTGTATATTGTGCTTAATATCATCATAATAATGAGAGCAAATTAGAACAATCAATTTCCACGGGCTGGTGCTTGATTGGACGAGAAGGGGGAAGTGACAAGGGGTGATCCATCATTCCACGGACCAGTCACATTAAGGGGAGCGCCGGGGAGTGTGGTGGGGGCAGGTGGGCTGGGCTGGTGGCCAGTAACAGCCAATAGGGACGAGGCTGAGGAGAGCGAGGAAGGCAGGGCTAGGAATTAGACGCAGTGTTCTAGAAGCAAGCATTAATTCAGCTGTGGTATGGACTGGACAGTGGGTGTGTGCGTGTGCATCATTCTTTTACAGTAAACACATTGCTCTCCATGACAAAAGTCCTTTTAAATGACAATAACGTTGTGTTAACACAATCAATTAATTTACCTCCAGCCAGCAACAAAACTACCATCACTCTATATTTTAACACACATCACCAATGACCTTGGTCTCACCTCTGACCTTATGACCACCTCCAGTTCAAAACGACACATTCTGAAAACGATGACATTGAGTTTTACTTTCAAATCCCAAACAAAGCAGATGTGGCATTTCGTCAACTACTTCTCTATTTTTCTCTGTTGAGAGACTGAGTCAGTCGCTTGACAGCACGTCTCCATTGCGGCCCCAGTCGGGGGTTCCCCGGCCCGTCTGCAGGGGCTGTGTGTGCAGATGGAAGCAGCAGCCTAGGGGTTAGAGAGACAGAGAGCAGCACCATTTAATTCCCCATCATCTGATCTAGCATAACGCTCCATTGCACCAGGCTGCGTGACAATACCTCACAGTGAACTGTCACCAGACCTTTGCTTGAAAATGGTTGTGGAAAACAGGCCTGTGCGTGGCTGATTGTAACGTTTGAGGTAGTTCTCTGAAGATGTTTACCGGAGGTAAAAGTTCACCTAAAGATATGATTTAAAGGGGCAATCTGGGACTTAACAGCTAAGAATTTGTGCACACAACACCTCAAGTGGTTGTAGCCTACCAGACTAGAAGTGCAGTTGATGGAAGTTTAACAGATAAACCACTATTCAATATGTAGTCTAGAGCAGTGGAGCGGGCCCTGTTCAAAAGTAGTGTGCTACATAGGGAATAGGGTGGCATTTGGGACACTGCCCTAGTCATGATGAAGGTTGTGTCTGATCTTGCCTGATTGACTACCCAAACGTAAAATACGATGTATATTGTGACTTGTCAGGGCTGACAAATATGACATCATGGTGCGCCATAACCAAAGACAGGAAACACGTTCAAGCATATTTATTCATGTCATTTATATACATTTCGATACAAAACGACAAAGGACTTTTTTTACTCAACCCTCTACAATATACAATAGATGTTGCAGCAATAGTTAAAGACACATTCAAATATTCCAAATGTGAATACAATGATTCTAAACAAATCTATACAGTTTGATACTCAGAGCGTATGTACAGTGGCTTGCGTTAGTATTCACCCCCTTGGCATTTTTCCTATTTTGTTACCTTACAACTTGGAATTAAAATAGATTTTGTGCGGGGGAGTTGTATGATTTGATTTACACAACATGCCTACCACTTTGAAGATGCAAAATATATATATTTGTGAAACAATAACTTGAGCGTGCATAACTATTCACCCCCCAAACTCAATACTTTGCAGAGTCACATTTTGCTGCAATTACAGCTGCAAGTCTCTAAGGGTATGTCTCTGTAAGTTTGGCACATCTAGCCACTGGGATTTTTGCCCATTCTTCAAGGAAAAACTGCTCCAGCTCTTTCAAGTTGGATGGGTTCCGCTGGTGTACAGCAATCTTTAAGTCATACCACAGATTCTCAATTGGATTGAGGTCTGGGCTTTGACTAGGCCATTCCAAGACATGTAAATGTGTCCCCTTAAACCACTCAAGTTTTGTTTTAGCAGTATGCTTAGGGTCATTGTTCTGCTGGAAGGAGAACCTCCGTCCCACTCTCAAATCTCTGGAAGACTGAAACAGGTTTCCCTCAAGAAGTTCCCTGTATTTAGCGCCATCCATCATTCCTTCAATTCTGACCAGTTTCCCAGTCCCTGCTGATGAAAAACATCCCCACAGCATGACGCTGCCACCATCATGCTTCACTGTAGGGATGAGGTTCTCGGGGTGATGAGAGATGTTGGGCTTGCGCCTGACATAGTGTTTTCCTAGACAGCCAAAAAGCTTAATTTTAGTCTCATCTGACCAGAGTAGCTTCTTCCATATCCTTCAGGGTTGTCTTTGGTCTCTTTGTTGCCTCTCTGATCAATGCTCTCTTTGCCTGGTCTGTGAGGTTTTGTGGCAGGTTTGTTGTGGTGCCATATTCTTTCCATTTTTTAATAATGGATTTAATGGTGCTCTGTGGGATGTTCAAAGTTTCAGATATTTTTTTATAACCCAACCCTGATCTGTACTTCTCCACAACTTTGTCCCTGACCTGGTTGGAGAGCTCCTTGGTCTACATAGTGCCGCTTGCTTGGTGGTGTTGCAGACTCTGGGGCCTTTCAGAACAGAACAGGTGTATATATACTGAGATCATGTGACAGATCATGTGACATTAGATTGCACACAGGTGAACTTTATTTAAGTAATTATGTGACTTCTGAAGTTCATTGGTTGCACCAGATCTTATTTAGGTGCTTCATAGCAAAGGGGGTGAATACATATGCACACATCACTTTTCCTGTTGTTTTTTTAAACAAGTATTTTTTTTCATTTCACTTCACCAATTTTGACTATTTTGTGTATGTCAATTTCATGAAATCGAAATAAAAATCTATTTAAATTACAGGTTGTAATGCAATAAAATAGGAAAAATGACAAGGGGTTGAATACTTTTGCAAGGCACTGTATAAATATATACAGTAGCAGTCAAAAGTTTGAACACACCTATATTCCACAAATTAACTTTTAACAAGGGACACCTGTTAAATTAAATGCATTCCAGGTGACTACCTCATGAAGCTGGTTGAGAGAATGCCAAGAGTGTGCAAAGCTGTCATCAAGGCAAAGGGTGTTTAATACTTTTTTGGTTACTACATGATTCCATATGTGTTATTTCACAGTTTTGATGTCTTCACTATTATTCTAGGTACAATATAACGTACGATATACACTGAGTGTACAAAACATTAAGGACACCTGCTCTTTCCATGACATAGACTGACCTGGTGAATAGTAGTAGGTGGTAGTAGGTGCCAGACGCACCGGTTTGAGTGTGTCAAGAACTGCAACGCTGCTGGGTTTTTTAACACTCAACAGTTTCCTGTGCGTATCAACAATGGTCCACCACCCAAAGTACATCCAGACAACTAGACACAACTGTGGGAAGCATTAGATCAACATGGGCCAGCATCCATGTGGAACGCTTTCAATACCTTGTAGAGTCTATGCCCCCACGAATTGAGGCTGTTCTGATGGCAAATAGGGTGCAACTCAATATTAGGAAGGTGTTCCTAATGTTTATCCTCCTACACACTTTCTTGTGCATTTCTGTTTAACATGTACGATATAACGTACGATATATAACTTATCCTGCCTCGGAATATGGAATGACTACTACAGTAGCCACATTGACCAACTCGCTTACGCAAAAGAGAGAAGAAAAAAATAATAATAATAACTTGAGTTTGCTTGTTTTTCTCTTCAGCTAAGCAAGGTAAACATGATCAAAGACACGGTAACACTTGGAGCACCTTCTTATGAAGCCTTATAAAGGATCATAGCACCTTATTATGTGCTATGAATACATTGTTAAGGCATTAATAACACCTGATAGTGTTTCTAAAAGCATACCATTCACATGATGTGGACTGACCTCATTTTCTGTCAAAATCAGTGATCAGGAAAACGGTCAAATCAGATACTGCATTCATATCATGATACTGTTGCTGTGTCAATAAATAAATACATTCTCTCTGTACATTGTAGGAAAAGGTTTTCAGCCAGATTGAGAAAAGAAGACTCAGCGTGATTCACGGAGAGAGAGGCACATATAACTGAGAGGAGAGTGAAACCCGATGGTTGTAGATGCGCTGACGTCCAAACAGCACAGAGTCAATGTAGGTGACTGTACAACTGGTGACATTCAATGTTACATTTTGGAACGGTATGGAGATAACATTTCTGACAGAAATCTTCTCCATTTACATAGGTATGGACATAATTAAACTTAAGACACCATTGACAACATTTTAAAACACCACCACACATCTCACACACTATCCTAGAGCTCTTACATCAGAGGTTTTGGAGACTGACACAGGAGTCTGTAAACCATGAACACAGATTCAGAAGAAGAACTAAATGAAATACTGAACAATGAATCGAAACAGGGAAAAGCAAAGTCCACCAATTCCACCACATTACTTTCACCTATTCTGTCCCACTGGGCAAAAACTGGTTGAATCAACGTTGTTTCCACATCATTTCAACAAATACATTCAGTGTGATGACGTTGAATCAATGTGGGAAACAAATTGGATTTGCAAAAAGGGAATTTTGGCTTTTTAAAATGTTTATCTGATTTTGAACCTAAAGCCAATGTCATGGTGACATTTTATGTTCATTTCACATTGACTTCATGTTAGTTGACGATTCAACCAAATGGAAATCAAAAATAGACGTTTATGTCTGTCGGATGTTTTCAGATCAGTACAGATGAAGAGACACTAAGACTACTGACGTCTGTGCCCAGTGGGGTGTTTTCAGATCAGTACAGATGAAGAGAAGAGACACTTTTAGACTACTGACGTCTCTATCGCTCTCTCTCGCCCCTCCTCTACTTCTTCTCTATCACGTCGTACTCCAGGACGACGGCACCATAGCCGTTCGTCTTGGCCAGTTGGGGGTTGTTAGCGACGCCCAGTTCGCTGCTCTCCTCCTCCAGCATGCCGTTCCTGGCCGCGAACATCTGGCTGATCTCCACAAATGTCTTGTTCTTGGTCTCGGGGACGATGAAGAAGACGTAGGCCGCCACTGCCGTGCACACGCCAAAGAACACCAAGTAGCAGTAGGCCCCTGCCGACATCTGGGGGGGGGGGAGTTGTTTGTTGAATGAATTGAATTGATTATTAGAGGGAACAGTAACAGAACACGATGCGAATTGGATCTTCAGACGATGGCACTTATTTAATAAAATAACATTTGCTAATATACTGCTATAATTATAATACTACCAATATACTACTGGTATACTACCACTATACTACTACTACTAATTTACTACTACAGATGAGTTCGAGGGAATAGGGAGCTGGATCGAGAGCTGTCGTGAAAAAGGCACGACTAAAATGTCAACATCCAGATGTAAAACGTGTCTACAGGAGTAATTATAGGCCAGTAGTTCTGACCTGTAGGAAGGGGAAGACAAAGCCGATGGTGAAGTTGGACAGCCAGTTGAGGCATCCGGCCACGGTGTAGGCAGCCGGACGATGGGACTGTTTAAACAGCTCTGCTGTAATCAGGAAGGGCACTCCAGCTAAACACAGGGACAGAGACACACAGACGGCCAACCCAACTCGGATCATTTTTTCCACTAACAGGTCTTTTGACCAATCAGATAAACTCTGAAAAAGATCTGATGTGAAAAGATCTGATGTGATTGGCCAAAAGAACAATTAGTGGAACGAATATCAGAATGTGTGAACACAGCCATAGTGATAGAATCACATCATGGATTACTAGTTATAGTCACGTGAAGTTGGGCAGACTACCAAACTGCTGATACTGATAACAGCAAGACTTTAGAGTAAGGATAGTACATTGGGGGTTGAAACCACCATTATATTCCATCGGTGTAAGACAGATGTATGATCTTAATTTGATCCGTATTGTCACAGCCAAATAATCCTGCAGCAACAGGATTTGAACATGTAGTCCATTATATTGCCTGATTGGTGGTTAGGCTATTAGCTGGCCAAAAAGGCTACATGAAAAATACAATATTGATAATATAACCATGTGTTAGTGTGGGTTTTCAGTGAACTTACGTAAATCACCAAGCTCATCTGAAAATTCTCAGCAACAAAGAAGTGATCAAATTAAGGTCCTACATCTGTATCTCAATATTTTAACTCTATAATATGTAGAATCTATAGACGGTTTCATTGCTCCATAATATCTAATTCATCATGGTTAGAAATGAGAGATATTATGAATGAGGAATAGTACATTAGTAAAAGCCTATAATGATGAACGCAGCAAGTTAAGTCCTCATTATTTGAGCATGATAATGACATGGGGAGAAGGCTTGATAATATAGTCAATAAGTAGGACTCTGCAATTTGTCTACTTCTGCAGTACAGTGAGCTCCTTCACATTGTTTATGCAAGTTTGTCTCAAGGAGGCATATTCATCACACACACCAAAATATTCATGATGAACAATGAGCCATTGAAAATCTAATTGCGGCAAACAGAAAATCCTCATCTGAGCTTGATGTATGGATTTTGTCTGTTTGACGGATTACATTATGTAAACTGGTGTTGGTCTAATTCATCAGGCTTATAGCCACCATCAACATTCTAATAAACTGTTGCGTTCAGCCGACGAGCCCCAAACAAATGGCTGTAAGAATGGATGTTCCCGTTACCGTGGCAGTTATGATTTCCTCATTTAGTGGATTAATGAAATACAATAGAGTAGCTATTTATGTTGGCTGCCTTTCCAACAGCACTTCTAAATTCCACCACCAGAGAGCAGTGTTTCCTAGTTAGAAAATAACAGGTTGTGTCTATTGGATAAAGTGGAACGTTCAAAGTGCTATATGTATCCTAGAGGTTAAGAGTACTGGGTCAGTAACTGAATTGTTGCTGGTTCGAATCCCTGAGCCAACTTGGTGAAAAATCTGTTCATGTGCCCTTGAGCAAGACACTTAACCATAGTTTCTCTGGATAACAGAATTGGCTAAATAACTGAAATGTACTTCTTCGAGTAGCATTATAGCCCCTTGTGCTAAAAGAGTAAGTACCCACTCTTCTATTGAGCGAGATATACATCCTGAGTATAGAACCTTGTTTTGAAGGAGAGAAACAGAGACCGAGAAAAACAAACAAGCAGACCACCAGGGTGGATGTCTTACCTGGTCCTATACAGAAGCCAGCGATGATCCCCACCACACAGGCAACACTGATGTAGTGGGACTTAATGGGCATTGAATGGAAGCATAGGACTGTCATTATCAGAGACCATAGGACAGTCATCACATTACAAATAATAATAGACTGACTGGTTACTGATTGTACTCATTAAAGAGACAGTCAAAGACACGGAGACAGTAACTATCAACAAAGAGAGTCTGCACGATTCAGACTAATAGTAATGAAGATTGCATTGTTCTTCTATAAACTGACCTGAAATCAGATTCTCTTTTCACAGAAAATGCAGAATTCCAGGTCTGGTGAACTGATCCTAGACCTGTGTCTCTAAGGGAAGATTCATGGGTAGATGAACGTACCTGGAACATGAGGGAGAGTGTGATCCCTGCGCAGCAAATTCCCATGAAGGTGAATCCACCAATCATCAGAGGTCTTCTGCCCAGCCGTTCAATGGTGAAGCACTGGAGGCGGGACAAAGGAGAACACGTTATTTCTATTGGCTGACGACTTAACATGTCAATGTTATGCTTCTGCATGTGAAAAATGGCAAACTGCTACCCAGAGACTGTGTTTCTTGGAATAGCTCAGCACCCAGTAGTATGTCCACTGACCTATATGTCTCTTTAGAAACTGTAGCCTGCATGCATCCCAAATGACACCCTATTTCCTTTGCAGTGCACTACTTTTGACCAGGGCCCGAAGGGGGATATATAGGGAATATAGTGTGCCTGTCACGGCTGATTTCCTCCTCTTCGCCTGAATGCAGCGTGGTAAGTGTCCATAGTGGATTTTAATGAATACACCGAAACAGTACAAAACAATAAACAAAACATGAAAATCCGAAACAGTACCATGTGGTGAAACAAACACAGACACGGCAACAATCACCCACAAAATACCCACAGAATAGGGCTGCCTAAATATGGTTCCCAATCAGAGACAACGATAGACAGCTGCCTCTAATTGAGAACCAATCTAGGCAACCATAGACATACAATATACCTAGAAGGGAAACAGCCCCATAAACATACAAAAAACCCTAGACAAGGGTAAAACACATACATCACCCATGTCACACCCTGACCTAACCAAAATAACAAGGAAAACAAAGAATACTAGGGTCAGGATGTGACAGTGCCATTTGGGACAGACACGGTCTGAACCAGAGCCGTACTGTATACATAATATACTGTATATAATATACCTGTGGTTTGACTATAGTATCTCAGTGGATATATGCTTAACAGTTCCTGAGGCATAGCCTTATAGCTAAAGTACAGGCTTGTCCAAAAGGAGTGTTGAAGTGAGTATTACCACCAGCTACCAGACAATAATAACAACACCTGAGACTAGAGTAGGCTAGCTAATGTTAGCCTGGTTAAACCAGTCTGAATGCTTCACTCACCTATGAGAGCAGCTTTCAGTCTGGTGAACCTGGCTAAGCTAGCATGCTCAGCTGTTGTGCTCACACAGTAATCCAATGACAGCTTGCTTACCCCAACGCATCCAGCGATAACCTCGATGGCTCCGGTTCCAACCGTGGTGTACTGGATCTGAGGGACTGGGATACCTGCGTTCTCAAAGATGGTGTTGGTATAGAACCAGATCTGAAGAGAGAGAGAGCTGTAAGATCAGTAGGCGAACTGTGAGTAGTAAACATGTACATTGTTGAATACACATAATGTAGGGCTACATCTTTGTTGCATTGTTCTTTGAATACTCCATTGTTCAGTGTTCTGGGCTGTACAGCGCTTACATGATCATCAACGACAGCAACATTAGTAACTGAGTGTACATATTAAACATGACCGTCTGTTTAACGTGATATGCAATGTTCAGCTAATGGTCATTCTTATGCTCTTATTCTTCATGGCTGATTCATCATAAATGCTGTCATGACCATCCTAAATCCCATCTGTCAAATCAGATATATTTAATCAATGCTGTGGTCCAACATGTCAAGGTTGGCTTATAGTACTCCCAGTGAAAGGAATGAATGTCATTATCTCATTCGTCATACTTCAGTACAACAACACACATCCTCTAATACGGACAAGATCAGGAAAAGTAGACGAAATGCACACATACAGTAGGTTTCAGTAACCATCCATACACATACATGGATTTGTCCACCCACTCATGGAAATATTTCACATCCACACACTGGTATTTGGCCGTCCCTGTGTAGAATTCTGATTGGACTTCTAGAATTACCAAGCAGGAAATGGGTTGCAAAGACCACCTCGGAATTCTAAAAGGTGGACATTGGGGTTCTTTGATATAACATTAGAGCTGTTGTGCTCCGTGTCTGGAGCAGCTGCGACAGTAGAAAGCAGCATAGCGTGGCAGTGCTGTGAAATGGGGACCAGCATGAGACCATGTACACGAGTGCTTATCCACATGGTGCTGAAGGGCCAAGGGCCCATGTCACTAGGACCAGTGTGTGTGTGGGGGAATCCATTTTGACTATGAAATAAGGATGTGTGTGTGTGTGTCTAGGGTGTATTGTACAGTAATGAGGACCAGTGTGTGTGTGTGTGTGTGTGTGTGTGTGGGGTGTATTGTACAGTAACAAGGACCAGTGTGTGTGTGTGTGTGTGTGTCTAGGGCGTGTGTGTGTTTCTATTGTACAGTAATGAGGACCAGTGTGTGTGTTTCTAGGGTGTATTGTACAGTAATGAGGACCAGTGTGTGTGTGTGTGTGTCTAGGGTGTATTGTACAGTAATGAGGACCAGTGTGTGTGTGTGTGTGTGTGTATTGTGTAATGTGTGTGTGTATGTGTCTAGGGTGTATTGTACAGTAATGAGGACCAGTGTGTGTGTGTGTGTCTAGGGTGTATTGTACAGTAATGAGGACCAGTGTGTGTGTATGTGTCTAGGGTGTATTGTACAGTAATGAGGACCAGTGTGTGTGTATGTGTCTAGGGTGTATTGTACAGTAATGAGGACCAGTGTGTGTATGTGTCTAGGGTGTATTGTACAGTAATGAGGACCAGTGTGTGTGTGTGTGTGTGTGTCTAGGGTGTATTGTACAGTAATGAGGACCAGTGTGTGTATGTGTCTAGGGTGTATTGTACAGTAATGAGGACCAGTGTGTGTGTATGTGTCTAGGGTGTATTGTACGGTAATGAGGACCAGTGTGTGTCTCGGGTGTATTGTACAGTAATGAGGACCAGTGTGTGTGTGTTTCTAGGGTGTATTGTACAGTAATGAGGACCAGTGTGTGTATGTGTCTAGGGTGTATTGTACAGTAATGAGGACCAGTGTGTGTGTGTTTCTAGGGTGTATTGTACAGTAATGAGGACCAGTGTGTGTGTATCTAGGGTGTATTGTACAGTAATGAGGACCAGTGTGTGTGTATCTAGGGTGTATTGTACAGTAATGAGGCATGCCCCTGCTTTGTCACTCAGCACCAGTGGTTCTCAGTGAGGCTGTAATATATAGTGGTGGTGGTGATAGAGTCATATGGTGTATCCACACACACAGGGAAACACTCTCCTGCATGTATGCATGAATGTATGAACAAACACACACAAACACACACACACTGACCCACCGCGTCGATACCGGACAGCTGCATGCCGATATTGACCACCACTATAGTGATGACCTGCCAGCGGACACTCCGGTCCTTCAGCAGACCGATGACCGACACGGTCTGGACCGAGGACATGGACCGCTGCTCCTCCTGCATCTCCTCGATCTCTGCCTGGATGTTCACTTTGGAGCGGTACCACTTCAGAGCTGGGGAGGGAATTTCACTTTACTAGACTGGTGAGTACAGCACAGCTAGGGTTGTATACAGTATGGACAGTATTGAAATACTAGTCTTTGTTGTATTGGTCTGTGGTCACAGCTTTCCCCAAAAAAACTAACAAACAGAAAATCTGCATCTCTTCATATAATACTCCTTACAATAGCAATTCAGGTCTTTTACAGTCTACTCTACATACCAAGAAAAGAAAGAAAGAACTATCAACTATATCCTCCTAATGGACGGAGCCTCCTCACCTGTGATGGTGGCGTGGACATTCCTCTTCTCTAGGAGCAGGTACCGCGGGCTCTCTGGGAACCATGGCAACAGCATCAGCTGGAACATGGTGGGGATCACCACCAGAGACAGGAAAAGGGGCCAGTGCTCTTCCTGTTGAGGGGTTAGAGGCCAAAGGATATAGGGTCAGCAAGAGGTCAATATGAGTTTCTTTAAAAAAAATGATATAACAAAGTTTGAAAGAAGGTAGGAACTCTCTGGTATACAAAGCAGCCAAATCGTCTGCTGAATGGAGATGATCGTAAAAGATGAGTCTACCACGTGGGTCGATACTATTGACTGATGTGATTACTGTAGAACTGGGACACACTGCAGATGTATTCAGATCACATTCCTTGATAGTTCCGCCTTGAGGAGGATATCATTTCTCCAAAGAAAAGTGGAATAAAATGAATGTCACATACTCTTCTCTCATTGCAGTGTACTTTTAATTTACCTCCAATGATTAGGCTTCACCAGCACGTCACAGGGTGAGTTTATTCTATTAAACTCCGAGCGGTTGATTTGGGCCCGGAAAGTTTTTTTGGGGGGGGGGATACTCCCCCCCACATACACTCTGATGGTCAATGTAAAGCAATGAATTTCTATCTCTATCCACATTACCTTGTATGCATCCTCCACATGCATCCTTTAAACTCTCACTGATTGACAATAGAAAATAAGTTTGAGGTTTCTTCACCTGTTTGTGTCTTATTTTGATTGCTATGGTAATTTTAAGATGTCAGATTTGAAAATCCGTTCAGCCATTTTGGAACAGTGACTCGCTACCCTAACCAGACGCAACTGGTTTCATGTGGCCATGAGACATAACGTGTTCTCGTATCTAGTGCACAAACTAGGAATCAGACAGCGGATATATTTACGTCAATGCATAGGTAAAGACTTCATCTTTCTCTTCACATGCATATAAATCCTGTAATACGAAAAATGAAGGCATGGAACTTTGCACAAGCCCTACGCTTTTAAAATGGCTGTGTTCCTATGGAAATGTGCCCATGTTAAGAGTGCCACCATTACTTAAAATATATACATATTTTTGGGGAATAGTAATTGGTGAGATTTTATTGCAAACCTAGACTGTAAAAGGTCTTATTCCCCATCCCCCCCTCCGTGAAGAGAAAAATAACAACAAAATAAACTGTACATTTCAAGGGGTTTAGGCCTGCTGCATCTCAGGCTCTGTAGTAGTCACAGTTCTTCACCTGTATCAGAATCCCACAGTTCTTACCTTTGTAACAGTACTACGCCTGTGTTTGTAGGACTTATAGTTTGGAAACCGGAAATGCAATTTATGAGGGTAGTATACAATATTATGCAGGGTTTAGAAAATGCCACCAGAGGGTGTCAGAGTTTAAAAGGTTAGGTTTCATTTGTCTTTAACCCACCAAAAGTTCTTCATCTATTTACACCAAAGAAAAGACCAACAAAGAAGATGAACTATAAACTAAGATATTAAGGATACGATTTTACTGCACCTTTCCCAGTAGTTCATGTAGCCCCAGGATCTGAGCGATGAAGACTCCTAGACAGATAAAGATGCTAGGCACGAGGCCCAGGAACCCACGTAGATTCTTAGGTGCTATCTCCCCAAGATACATTGGCACCACACTCAGAGAGATACCTGGTGGGAGGGGAACAGAGGTGAGAGGTTAGAGGTTCTATCTCCCCCAGGTACATAGGTACCACACTCAGGGAGATACCTGGAGAGAGGGGGATATGGACATTACACAGATCAGATTCAGCATTAGCAGTTAACCTTACAACTAGCATTGTTGCTGATAAGAGCTAAGAGAAGAGAATGTGTTGTAGAGCAACCGAAAGAAGACCTGATTCATTCAGATAAGTAAAACACAACACACAGAAATGCATATATCAAATGTATTTATTTAAAGCCCTTTTTTCATCAGCAGAAACCAAGCCTAAAACTCCAAACAGCAAGCAATGCAGATGTAGAAGCACGGTGGCTAGGAAAAACTCCCTAGAAAGGCAGGAACCTAGGAAGAAACCTAGAGAGGAACCAGGCTCTGAGGGGTGGCCAGTCCTCTTCTGGCTGTGCTGGATGGAGATTATAAGAGTACATGGCCATTAAGTCTAGATCATTCTTCAAGATGTTCAAATGTTCATAGATGACCACCAGGGTCAATAATAATAATAATCACAGTGGTTATAGAGGGTGCAACAGATCAGCACCTCAGGAGTAAATGTCAGTTGGCTTTTCATAGCCGAGCATTCAGAGGTTGAGACAGCAGGTGCGGTAGAGAGAGAGAGTACTTACGTCAGGTGTCAAGTTACACACAGTATGTGTTATGAATGCCTTATTTACCCCCTCAAATAGTGTTTCCTAATCCTTACTCAACATGTTAAGGACGGTAGGACATAATGGTATTATTCTCTGTTACTGGATTACCTGAGTGTACCCCTGTGATGAAGCGTCCAACGATGATCATCTCTGGAGAGCCGAAGGTCCTGCTGAAGCCCATGAAGGCTCCAGCTATAAACACCAGGCATGTGATTCTCACCAGGGTGCCTTTCCTGTAGACAGCAGAACAATCCGCATGAGAAACCTTCTGCAAACCTTTAACAAACCATTGGCTTCAACATACTGGAAGTCCAAAACACCCGATTTAAATGTAAGACTTCCGTAACACAAAGAGATGTAGCCTAAGTATGCATAAATGTCAGAATGATTTCCAACATACATCATTTTCTACAGAGTAAATCAATAGTTTTAGATGTTTGACCAGTTTTCCATTGACTTCTCTTTTCCTTTCCCCATTTTCGCAAAAATCTTAATCAAAATCCAGTTCTCAGTCGAGGATCTCTCAAACCCCTTGGCATTTCCTTTGATGCAGCACATCATTGACATTACAGTGCCTGTAGAAATTCTACACACCTTGAACTTTTTTCACATTCTGCTGCCTTAAAATGAAATCTAAAAAGGAATTCAATTTGATTTATTTTCATACACATCTAAACAACTTACTCCACATTTTTAAAGCCAAAGAAAGTTATAGAACATTTTCCAAATGAGGAAAATATTAAATATCATAAATGGATAAGTCTCCACCCCCCTGAGTTAATACTTGGTGGAAGGACCTTTGGCAGCCATTGCAGCTGTGAATCATTTTCATTAAGATTCTACCAACTCTTAGGACAACTTGAAAATCAGAGACAAGGTTTGAATATTGCTGCCCATCAATGATTCCCAACCAAATTTAATGAGCTTGAGCAATTTTGACCAAAAACAATGAATATACAGTATGTTCTCCTACTAGTTGTGCAAAGTTGACAGAATCTTATTCCAAATGATTCACGGCTGTAAGGGCTGCCAAAGGTGCTTCCACCAAGTATTACCTCAGGGGGGTAGAGACTTATCCATTTATGAGTGTTCTATACATTTTTTCCACTTTGAAAATGTGGAGTAGGTTGTGTACATCTGTAGGAAAAATATATACATTTTAATCCCTTTTTAGATTGCATTTTAAGGCAGCAAAATGTGAAAAAAGTTCAAGGGGGTGTAGACATTGACAGGCACTTGCACCAACAAGAGCGGTCACAGACGAATGTGACCGTCATTGAGTTGTTTACTGGTCAGTCAATGACGTTATGTCAATGATGTTATGTTAATGACGTTATAAAAACAACGAGAGTGGCACACTCCGTATGTATAACCTCCCAGTAATTGATTGGGTAAAAACACACCAACGTTCCAGCATCACTGTGCCCTTCTTCAGGGTACTGTCATAAATGCTTGAACCAGGTTATGTAGACAAACAGTGCAATTAGTGCAACCAATGACAATAGTGAGGGGTGTGTCGTAATTGCTAGGTTGATCAGAATGAATTGAGCGAAACTGTTGAGAGACAATAGCCCACAGCATATTGAATGTATTATTTCATTGTTGCCATTAGCGTTAGCATAACATTGGCATCAACGTACATTGTTTCATTTAATGTCACCCATATATTTAAATATTTCCAATTTCACGCAATGTTTTTGTGACATGCAATCTTTTGGTTCAAACATAGTGCATAATAAGCGTCATCAACAGGGGGAACGATATAGGGTGTACTCTGATAAGCTGGAGAAAGAATACATTCATTTACAAAACCTGATCACAGAATATATAATTGGTCATAAGAACAGCCTGAGATCAAAGTCAATATTCAGACCACTAGGGGTCAATATTTTTAGACAGGATATCCAGTAAGCCACCCTCTGTAGTAGTAGGATCTCCATGTTACCTCCTCTCCTTGGTAGAGCAACATGCTCAATGCCTGTGTATTTGTAGGGAGGAAATGGGAGCGAGCTGCTACTGGATAGTCAGTGTTCTTACACCTGATTGGGCTGCGGTGTTCAGCTATGCTTTGTTTTAATTGTCTTTTTGTTTGTCCTACGTAGGCTTTTCCACATGAACAGGCGATGAGATGGATTACTCTCTATGTCTTGCATGAGATGATACCCCTCACAGGGATTTTTTGACACGTGGGTGTCTGAAGGAGGATGTTTTTGTAGTGCTACTGCACTGTGCGCATGAGCCACATTTGTAGTTCCCATTTGGAATGTGTGTGAAGAGTGTCCGAGTGGGCTCAGGGGGCAGGTCCGATCTCATTAAGCTATCCTCAATAGTGTGACCATGCAATTGCACTGTTTGTCTACATAACCTGGTTCAAGCATTCGTGACACTACCCTGAAGAAGGCACATTTTCTGTTAGTCAGCACCTCTACACTAAATAATTTTCTCTGTGTGTGCGCCAGCTCATGCTTTTTATTATGTCAATGACGTTATGTCAGTGGCGTATGTCAGTGGCGTATGTCAATGGCCTATGTCAATTATGGCTGGAGGGGCAAGTCTAAGACTTGGGGCTGTCTTACCTTCCAAATCTGGTGACTAGTATGCCCACCGTGAGGCTGCCCACCATGCCCCCGATGGCAAACACAGACACGGTGACAGAGTAGAACAACGTAAGAGTCTTGTCGTCCAGACCCGTCCTGTTCCTTGCTACCATCGTCTGGTTATAGAATGCCTTGATGTACTGGGAGAGGAGGAAGAGAGGGAGGAAGAGTCAAACATACCGTAGATACTAGCTAGAAGCAGACACCATCTAGATTGCGAGAAGCAGACACCATCTAGATTGCTAGAAGCAGACCCCATCTAGATTGCTAGAAGCAGACCCCATTGTCTTGTTGTAAAGCTGCTTTATCAAATCACATTTTATTTTTCACATACACATTGTTAGCAGATGTTAGTGTAGTGAGATGCTTGTGCTTCTAGTTCCGACAGTGCAGTAATATCTAACAAGTCATGTAACAATTCCCCAACAACTACCTTAATACACACAAATCTAAAGAGGTGAATGAGAATATGTACATATAAGTATATGGATGAGCGATGTCCGAACAGCATAGGCAAGGTGCAATAGATAGTATAAAATTCAGTATACACATGTGATATGAGTGATGTAAGATATGTAAACATTATTAAAGTGGCGTTATTTAGAGTGACATTGTTTAAAGTGACTAGTGATCCATGTATTAAAGTGGCCAGTGATTGGGTCTCAATGTAGGCAGCAGCCTCTCTGAGTAGGTGATTGCTGTTTAGCAGTCTGATGGCCTTGAGATAGACTGAAAAACAGCTTCTATGTACTGAGGAAGGCGAGGAGAAGGAGAAAGGGAAGAATGTAGATAAGGAAGTCATATCAAGAAAATAGAGTCTAGAAGTGATGGGATCAACAGACAATACCCAGGCCTTTATTTTCTAACTATTTACATGTGTCTTTTGGCATCGTTACATTTGTCTGTAGCGTTTTCGTTCCCTTTTAACAGAGATTATGAAGGAAAATCTATGTTCACTCAATTTCAGTGCAGGCACATACAGTGCATTCGGAAAGTATTCAGACCCCTTCACTTTTTCCACATTTTGTTATGATACAGCACCACAAAAGTGTGCAATTGCTGCCAAAGGTTCTTCAACAACTTCCTGAGTAAAGGGTCTGAATACTAATGTAAATAAGGTATTTCTGTTTTTTATTTTTTAATACATTTCTAAAAAACAGTTTTTGCTTTGTCACGACGGGGTATTGATGAGAATTTGTATTTATTTAATCCATTTTAGAATAAGGTTGTAACGTAACAAAATGTGGAAAAAGCCAAAGCAGTCTGAATACTTTCCGAATCCACTGTACGCCTGGCTATGCACCTCCTTTCCTGTCCTCTTTTTCTCCTTCTCTCTCCTCTGCAATTACATTATTGTCTCTGAATCAGCATGGTGTTACTATTATGTAATTAATTCATCTTAGCTCTGCCTCTCTCTAGCCTTAGCTGAAACAGATCAGCAAAATACAACTCTCTCAGTGGAAAAGACAGACCTGGGTTCAAATACTATTGGAAATCATTTGAAACATGTAAGGTGGGCTTGATTGAGCTTGCCTGACACAATGTAACCAATAGAATGGTTGCAAAAGTGCTAAACTCACTCATCCGACAATCCGGGCAGACTAGAACAAGCGGGCAAAGTATTTGAAAGATTTCAAATCGTATTTGAACCCAGGTCTATAAACCCAGGTCTGTGAATAGACACCACAGTCTCGTGACAACCCATTTGGCAGGAAGGAGGGTCATTGATGGCCCTGATTCCCCACGTGACTTCCACGATAGTGCCAAAAGATTGCCACTGATTTGTTGGTGAAGTGTGGGACAGTTCTTCTGCTTGTTTTCCAGATGTGAAAGACTAGGTTGTGTTTTGGAGCCGTGCACATTTCTAATTATACTGTATGTCCACTGGGGAATTTGAAGCCAGGACAATAAAAGGAGGGAACCAACAATTGGAGCAAGGGATTGTGTGACAGGGATGTAATCGATAAACATTCCTAAAATGGTTGTAAGAAGAAGGCGTGGACAGATTTGACAATGGGATTGAAATGAAAAACATTGCAATATCCATCACTAAAGAAAACAACCCTGTCATCATCATCATCATCATCAACCACAAGAACAGTAACATCAGGTATCCATGAGATAGGGAGGTGGTAGCATTTTCACTCATTTTACCATGCAACAATGCATCATGTATGGCCTGATTTGCCCAAGTGTCTGTGGGTTAGAGATGAGTAAGATGTGTCTCTTCTTTAATGCCCAGGAAGCTCCGATTCAAACTCCCATTAGACAGCTCTGCAAGCGGCCACCGGTGGGTTGCCTAGCGGTTCGAGCATTGGGCCAGTAACCAAAAGGTCGCTGGTTCTAATACTTGAGCCGAAAAGGTGAACATCTACTATGGCTGACTCTGTAAAAAATAATAATAATAAATTCACTGCACCTATCCGGTGTGGAACAAAAAAAACACTCTTTTTTTAACCTCTTGAGTGTAGGGGGCAGTATTTTGATGTTTAGATGAAAAACATACCCAAATGAAACTGCCTATTTCTCAGGCCCAGAATATGCATATAATTGTCAGATTGGGATAGAAAACACCCTAAAGTTTCCAAAACTGTCAAAATATTGTCTGTGAGTATAACAGAACTGATATTGCAAGCGAAAACCTGAGGAAAATCCAACTCAGAAGTGCTGTTTTTCCTGAAAGCTCTCTGTTCCATTGCATGCCTTTCCTCCATTTAAAGGGATATCAACCAGATTCCTTTTCCTATGGCTTCCACATGGTGTGAACAGTTTTTAGACATAGTTTCAGGCTTTTATTTTGAAAAAATTAGCAAGAAAGATCACATCGCGTCATTGGATGGCTGGGTGCCAGCAGCGTTTTGCATGCGCCAACAGAGTGGAGCAGACATTTTCGCTCTCTCTCCTATTGAAGAAGCTACAGTCCGGTTGAAATATTATCGATTATATATTGTAAAAACAACCTGAGGATTGATTATAAAAAACGTTTGACATGTTTTTACGAACTTTACAGATACTATTTGGAATTTTCGTCTGCCCCATCGTGACCTCTCGAGCCTGTGGATTTCTGAACATAATGCGCCAACCAAATGGAGGTATTTTGGATATAAAAATTATCTTTATGGAACAAAAGGAACATTTATTGTGTAACTGGGAGTCTCGTGAGTGCAAGCATCCGAAGATCAAAAGGTAAGCAATTCATTTTATTGCTTTTCTGACTTTCGTGACCAATCTACTTTGCTGCTAGCTGTTTGTAATGTTTTGTCTGCTGGGAGAGATGTCCTTACATAAACGCTTGATATGCTTTCGCCGAAAAGCTTTTTTGAAATCTGACACACCATGTGGATTAACAACAAGCTAAGCTGTGTTTTGCTATATTGCACTTGTGATTTCATGAAAATGTCATATTTGTAGTAATTTCATTTGAATTTGGCGCTCTGCAATTCAGCGGATGTTGACGGAAATGATCTGGCTAACGGGATGGGTGCATCATTAACGTACATGCAACCGAAAAAAATGCCTATTCGGTACCTCCAATGCAAATCACTTATTTATGCAATGCAGAAGTCAGCTGAATACATTGGAGGAAAATGTTGCTTGTACCTTTTGCTTGTTTTTCTAACATACTGGCCGTAACGGAGGACATTAAAATAGTTGCTCAGCGAAACACCATATTTGGCAACAAACGTATTTTGATATCATAGCGCTTCCAGAGCTGTCTAATGGGAGTTAGACAAGAGACACAGTATACTCATCATCTCTAACCCAGAGACACTGGGCTGATTCAACTTCAGACACCAATAGTCGCTGTGGAAATGTGTGATTATATTGTCTATGGAAGTATACGTCAATGGTCATTGTGTGTTATGTTTTTATCACAACATTTTGTCTCCATTAGACAAATCAATTTAGCTTATAAGATCTCTATCCAAGTCTAAGATGGAAACGCTCTGCAGTAGCAGGCCTTACAACGTCAACCGTTCCCCATTGTGGAAAGAACACGGTCTAATGTGAGGCTGACTGAATTGACACAGTTCACACTGAACCGGTTCAACCATCCGGGTCAACACTAATCTACCACAACCAGGAACTCAGGGGACAAGACTCATGGCTCGTCTCACGGGTGAAGTTTCCCCTGGGTACAGACGTAGGATCAGCTTCCCCTTGTAAACGTTAACCAATAGTGGGGAAAATGCAAAATGACCCCAGATCAGCAATTTCACACTACTCCCATGACTCTAGATGCTAGGAGAGTAGTAACATGGCGTGAACAGAATACTCATGGTGGTAAACCTATACAATACATATGGTGTCTTAGTTTGTGTAGCTCCTATGTTATATTCCACTAACTACAGTACATATGTACTTATAAAAAGTATAGGTCCGGTCATGGAGTCTGTATATTCACAATAGGCCTATTCCTGTTGACTGTATGTATCTCACTGAGTTGGTATATTTCCCTGTTCACAACCATTTCAGTGTATGTAGGCCTGCAGTGTCTTACTGCATAGAGATGTTACTGTGGTGCCTCCTACCTCTGCAGGAGAGTTGACCACGGCCAGGTTGTAGCCATACAGCATGGAGCTACCGAACGAGGCCAGGAAAGCCACGGCCAGCAGCGACTTGGTGAGAGACTAGAGGAAGGAAAAGATGACACAACATTAGGAGATGCTGTACAGGTGTAGGGTCTTCATTTGATCATCCTGTTGCTCCAGGATTATTTTCCTGCTGTGAGAAACTGGTCAAATTAAGATCCTACACCTGTATGAAGTAGGAACACTCCAAAACCTGATGAGAAACATTCAAGACGTCTGATAACATTTGGATACTTTTATCATACAATATGACCAGGGCCCAGGGTTTTTTTCTGAGCACATATACTGACCAGGAAAACCCATAGGCCCTGGTTACAGGTTATCAGGTAAAACTGGGTCCCAGTTACAGGTTATCAGGTAAAACTGGGTCCCAGTTACAGGTTATCAGGTAAAACTGGGTCCCAGTTACAGGTTATCAGGTAAAACTGGGTCCCAGTTACAGGTTATCAGGTAAAACTGGGTTCCAGTTACAGGTTATCAGGTAAAACTCAAACTCAGGGTCCTAAATACACTCTTAGAAAAAAGGGATCCAAAAGGATTATTTGGCTGTCCCAATAGGATAACCCTTTTTTGGTTTCAGGTAGAACCCTTTTGGGTTCCATATAGACCCCCCCCCTTTGGAAAACCAAAAGGGGTTTTCCAAAGGGTTCTCCAATGGGGACAGCAGAATAAGCATTTTAGGTTCTAGATAGCACAATATCTGACCAATATATCTATGATCGTTTCATTAATGGAGTCGTGTGCCTAAGTGTTGGAGAGAACAGTACAAACTGTGACTGTAAATACTACGAAACAGGTCATTGGGCATTTCAATGGAAAACATACATAACCATAGTTCATTATGCTTAATGATGATTTAAAATCAACTTGTCTGTGATGTACAAAACCAGTTTTCATAGGGAAGCAGACCTGAATGTAGCTACACTACAACACTTACAGTATAGTATTATTGATATTATGAGCATTAAACTGTAGGTTACATGTCAGAGATCAGTTCTGGATAAACATTTCTGCAATGCAAGAAATGATTAAGTGAAGTATACAACTTTTACTAGGCTACTTTGACAACAACAACCGCTGCCACAAAATGTGTTGCTATAGCCTTGTGACAGACTTGTGACAAATCGAGTTGTTGGCTGGTATGCAAGATTTGGGTGCCGAGATTAGTGCCACTATAGAATGACAGCATAGTGTATAAGGGTGTCAGAGTCCGAAATGGTTCATTTCAATTCTTCTGTCTGTGGCTTGATTAGTATGGAATTATGAGATTAGTACATGGTTTTGCATGTACAAGCATTTAATACATCATAAATAGGGTATGGGTTGGATACTGTCTGGGACAAGGAGAGCTGTACTGTACTGGACCTTGGCCGGACCTGGGTCATGTTCATTGGGCACGAAACAGAAGATAATGGATTGGAAAAAGGGAGGGACAACCTGGACTTGTCCAATAAGAATACTTGTTTTCTTTTTAGGTTGAAAAACGTTTTTATTAGTAATCTGTTGCGTGCCTGAATGAATATAGCCCTGGTTAGTCAGCCTGCTGGAATCAAATCAAATCAAATTTATTTATATAGCCCTTCGTACATCAGCTGATATCTCAAAGTGCTGTACAGAAACCCAGCCTAAAACCCCAAACAGCAAGCAATGCAGGTGTAGAAGCACGGTGGCTAGGAAAAACTCCCTAGAAAGGCCAAAACCTAGGAAGAAACCTAGAGAGGAACCAGGCTATGTGGGGTGGCCAGTCCTCTTCTGGCTGTGCCGGGTGGAGATTATAACAGAACATGGCCAAGATGTTCAAATGTTCATAAATGACCAGCATGGTCAAATAATAATAAGGCAGAACAGTTGAAACTGGAGCAGCAGCACAGTCAGGTGGAAGTTGAAACTGGAGCAGCAGCATGGCCAGGTGGACTGGGGACAGCAAGGAGTCATCATGTCAGGTAGTCCTGGGGCATGGTCCTAGGGCTCAGGTCAGTTGAAACTGGAACAGCAGCATGGCCAGGTATGGAGCATGGAACTGGTCCAACCCTCGAATCAGTTGGAAGCTACTCAGCTACCACCTGCCAAACACAGAATTACTGTACACGGTTTCAGGTGTTCGTTTTTCCCCCAACCTGGTGTAGCAAGAAAAGGCTTGAGGAAAAGTTGTTTTTTTTAAACACTACAGATAGTTGTAAAAACTATAAACTTGTAGAATTGGTTATGGACAAACTTGACAGTTAAATTTTTTTTTAAGTAATCGAAATGTAAAGTTGACAGAAAATCCCTTTACAAGGCCAAACTCTATTCTATTACTCAGAGTGGGACAGAATCAGAGTAGGCTACTGCGACCAATAACTACCAGAATCATTGTGTCAGCATACAAGCTAACTACACTAACTTGATTGATGGCCTGCAATGGCTTCTTGATAGCTAGCTATAAGGTTGGGAGACTGGGAACCTACTGTAGCTGGGCTAGCTAAAGCCAACTTCATAACATATCTAGGTGGCTAGTAGTATTACAGAGAAACAACACAAAATTAAAACTAAAAATACTAAACATATTCTAAGGGGGCACGTCCCCCTGTGCCCCTACGGGCATGACGGCTCTGCATATACTGAGACATACTAGGCTAAGTAGAACTACTGCGTTATTGTATTCCTAGGGGTGGTGTAGTAGTCAGGAGCTCTGCCTGAACTTATTCCCCTGTCCAGATGCTGAACTCCAGCACAGCCAGTTTAACTGACACCCCCAGTACACAGGGTCAGTAGCAGAGAGAGGATTTAACTACACCCTAATAAACAAACTTAACCAAACCTCATCAGGAGTACAGCAGGAAGCAACAGAAGCTGCCATATTGCTTTTGGGAAAGTCAGCTGTGGAGAGTAGGTATGGGGGTGAATGGTAGAGTGGACTGTAGGTATGGGGGTGAATGGTAGAGTGGACTGTAGGTATGGGGGTGAATGGTAGAGTGGACTGTAGGTATGGGGGTGAATGGTAGAGTGGACTGTAGGTATGGGGGTGAATGGTAGAGTGGACTGTAGGTATGGGGGTGAATGGTAGAGTGGACTGTAGGTATGGGGGTGAATGGTAGAGTGGACTGTAGGTATGGGGGTGAATGGTAGAGTGGACTGTAGGTATGGGGGTGAATGGTAGAGTGGACTGTAGGTATGGGGGTGAATGGTAGAGTGGACTGTAGGTATGGGGGTGAATGGTAGAGTGGACTGTAGGTATGGGGGTGAATGGTAGAGTGGACTGTAGGTATGGGGGTGAATGGTAGAGTGGACTGTAGGTATGGGGGTGAATGGTAGAGTGGACTGTAGGTATGGGGGTGAATGGTAGAGTGGAGAGTAGGTATGGGGGTGAATGGTAGAGTGGACTGTAGGTATGGGGGTGAATGGTAGAGTGGACTGTAGGTATGGGGGTGAATGGTAGAGTGGACTGTAGGTATGGGGGTGAATGATAGAATGGACTGTAGGTATGGGGGTGAATGGTTGAGTGGACTGTAGGTATGGGGGTGAATGGTTGAGTGGACTGTAGGTATGGGGGTGAATGGTAGAGTGGAGAGTAGGTATGGGGGTGAATGGTAGAGTGGACTGTAGGTATGGGGGTGAATGGTAGAGTGGACTGTAGGTATGGGGGTGAATGATAGAATGGACTGTAGGTATGGGGGTGAATGGTTGAGTGGACTGTAGGTATGGGGGTGAATGGTTGAGTGGACTGTAGGTATGGGGGTGAATGGTTGAGTGGACTGTAGGTATGGGGGTGAATGGTTGAGTGGACTGTAGGTATGGGGGTGAATGGTTGAGTGGACTGTAGGTATGGGGGTGAATGGTTGAGTGGACTGTAGGTATGGGGGTGAATGGTAGAGTGGACTGTAGGTATGGGGGTGACTGGTTGAGTGGACTGTAGGTATGGGGGTGACTGGTTGAGTGGAGAGTAGGTATGGGGGTGAATGGTTGAGTGGACACATAAGAAGGACAAGAGCTAAAATAATGATCTGGATACGATAGGCTACAACTCCACAGCAGGTGTACAGTAGTAGCCTATAGCATGATTACTCAAGATGTGCTAATATTTATATTGAGTTAATGAATAGACGAATGTAAACAAAGTACCCAGGGCCATTTTAATTGTTCCGTATAGAGTTCATAGACTCAAAACATCCAGATGTAAATGTATTTACATAGATGAGATATGGAGCTCAATCCAAAACGAAAGCTGTCCTTGTCTAAACTGCCTGTAAAGATTACTCAAACACTTTGGGGCCTCCCACCCACGTAGTTCTGAGGCTTCCTCTATCTTGAGATCAACGTGAAACAAACAGGCAGAGAAGTTAGGGTGAACAATAAAAAGCATAGTGGAGCATGGCTAGCCTAGGAACCTAATTCAATCTTCTTAAAAGGCCAGCGGGAGAGACTAACAGACAACCACACATGAAAATGGCTGAAAAGGGACAATGCAGCATTGTAACATCCAATAGGTCGCTCTAGTCTTCTGACAAGCCTGGATTCAGTGGCTTGTATTGAAGTTCATAAGAGGCTTTAACGATCTTACAAACACATTTGTTTCCATTAAAAGTCTGTTACTAGGTATCCTTTTCTGAGTAAAACATTGAAAAAGGTTGCCACTTATAAGCTCAAGTTGCAGCAGTTTAGATGTTCTGAAGCTTTAGCTGGTCTAGATGAGCTGCATTCCTTAGTGAATTGAATACACTGAGGCTGAGAGATGAATGCAGAGAGGTTTAAACCAAGCAGCAGAATGCACTGTAGGCTATAACAACACATGTATGGTAATGTGGATTGGGCTAGGGTTTGAAGTCCACTACAATAGGCCAACGACGTTGCCATGCCATAAAAAAATTTTACATCTGAAAGTAAGCCATACTTGTAGCCTACCATATATGGCCATAAAAGGGAAATGGCACGCATGCTTTCAAAGATCAAAAATATATTGAAAGCCAGTTAGATCTCCAATGTGTAGTGTATCTCATATTCCCTATAGAATTGGAAAAAGTGATACTTGTAGAGAAGGCACAAGTGTTAGAAAAGTGATGAAAGAAAATCTGGTCCGTTTTTGTATGAAAAAAATAGAAATCTCAAGGAATCATCAATAAGCCAATTGTTAAAACAGAATCAACACTTACCCCCACACATTTCCCATCTTCTGCTAATAACACTTCCTCTGCCATCTATGAACTCATCAATAAATGCTCCCCCGGGTTTTCAGTGCAGTTTTAAAATAAATTAATGTTTATCCTACAATACTTTTTATACCACAGGCATCTCCATCCATGTTATTTTGGGTGAAAAGAGGTGGGTTTTGATGACTGACATAATTGAGAAGTTGTGAAAGCTTCTGCCCACCAATCCGCGGAGCACAAAGCCTTACAGGTCCCTCCCAGTAGCAAACCAACCTCCTCGGTTCTGCTTGACGGACTGCAGGCCGTCACATGATGGTTGTCAGCGTGACTCTCCAAGGCAAAAGGCAACTACCATAATGAATTCAATCAGCTTTGACTCTGGTAATGTGTTGTTAAGAGCCTTCTGAATAAAGCCCAACTGGAGGTAAGACTCATAAGTGCATTGGAAAAAAATACCTAAAAGGACAATGCTTCTTGCTAGTCTAAAGTGTATTATTGTAAAAAAATAAAAAAAATAAAAATAAAAATCACAAACATTAAAGGCCTACACTCTACAGAGTCCTTCACACATTTAGGCTATACATCATTCTCAAATTGTCATTCAGTAGACACTGTGTAACGAGTGTGCTGAGAGTCAGGAAGCAAGTTCAGGGAGTGAGTGTTTTAATAAATAAAAGAACCAACGAACACAAACAACACACCGACATGAAAACAGAGTCAATAACACCTGAGGAAAAAAACCAAGGGGAGTGACTGATATAGGGAAGATAATCAAGGAGGTGATGCAGTCCAGGTGAGTGTCATGAGACAGAGTCAATAACACCTGAGGAAAAAACCAAGGGGAGTGACTGATATAGGGAAGATAATCAAGGAGGTGATGCAGTCCAGGTGAGTGTCATGAGACAGAGTCAATAACACCTGAGGAAAAAACCAAGGGGAGTGACTGATATAGGGAAGATAATCAAGGAGGTGATGCAGTCCAGGTGAGTGTCATGAGACAGAGTCAATAACACCTGAGGAAAAAACCAAGGGGAGTGACTGATATAGGGAAGATAATCAAGGAGGTGATGCAGTCCAGGTGAGTGTCATGAGGCACAGGTGTGCGAGACGCTGGTGACAGGTGTGTGGGATAATCAGCAGCCTGTTGACCTAGAGGCCGGAGAGGGAGTATATGTGACACACTGATTCATAAACATTGTAGATATGTATAGTAGGCTAGCCTATGACTTTATGTATCAAATTAAATGTTATTGGTCACATACACATATTTATCAGATGTTACTGCGGGTTTAGCGAAATGCTTGTGTTCCTAACAGTATAGTAGTATATCACAATTCATGTACAGCACCAGTCAAAAGTTTGGACACATACTCATTGCAGGGTTTTTGTTTATTTTACTCTTGTAAATAATAATAGTGAAGACATCCAAACTATGAAAAAACTCATATGGAATCATGTAGTAACCAAAAAAGGGTTAAACAAATCAAAATCTGTTTTATATTTGAGATTCTTCAAATTAGCCACTCTTTGTCTTGGTGACAGCTTTGCACACTCTTAAGATTCTAAAACCAGCTTTACGAGGGAGTCACCTGGAATGTGTTTCAATTAACAGGTGTGCCTTCTTAAAAGTTAATTTGTGGAATTTCCTTCCTTCTTAATGTGTTTGAGCCAATCAGTTGTGTTGTGACAAGGTAGGGGTGGTATACAGAAGAGCCCTATTTGGTAAAAGACCAAGTCCATATTATGGCAAGAACAGCTCAAATAAGCAAAGAGAAACAACAGTCCGTCATTGCTTTAAGACATGAAGGTCAGTCAATCTGGGAATATTTCAAGAACTTTTAAAGTTTCTTTAAGTGCAGTCGCAAAAAACCATCAAGTGCTATGATGAAACTCTCTCATGAGAACCGCCACAGGAAATAAAGACCCATAGTTACCTCTGCTGCAGAGAATACATTCATTAGAGTTAGCAGCCTCAGAAATTGGCAGTTAACTGCACCTCAGATTGCAGCCCAAATAAATGCTTCACAGAGTTAAAGTAACAGACACATCTCAACATCAACTGTTCAGAGGAGACTGCATGAATCAGGCCTTCATGGTCAAATTTCTGGTGGAAATCTGTGCTTTGGTCTGAAGTCCAAATGTGAGATTTTTTGGTTCCAACAGCCATCCATGTCTTTGTGAGATGCAGACTAGGTGAACAGATGATCTCCGCATGTGTGGTTCCCAACGGGAAACATGGAGGGGGAGTGATGCTGTGGGGGTGCTTTGCTGGTGACACTGTCAGTGATTTATTTAGAATTCATGGCACACTTAACCAGCATGGCTACCACAGCATTCTGCAGCGATACGCCATCCCATCTGGTTTGCGCTTAGTGGGACTATAATTTGTTTTTCCTCAGGACAATGACCCAAAACACACCTCCAGGCTGTGTAAGGGCTATTTGACCAAGAAGGAGAATGATGACCTGGCCTCCACAATCACTCAACCCAATTGAGATGGTTTGGAATAAGTTGGACCTCAGAGTGAAGGAAAAGCAGTCAACAAGTGCTCAGCCTATGTGGGAACTCCTTCAAGATGGTTAGAAAAGCCTTCCAGGTGACTACCACAAGAAGCTGGTTAAGCTGTCATCAAGGCAAAGGGTGGCTACTTTGAAGAATTTAAAACCTAAAATATATATTTAACACTTTTTTTAGTTACCAAATGATTCCATGTGTTATTTAAAAGTTGTGATGTCTTCACTATTATTCTACAATGTAGAACTTTAAATAAAACATTTAAAAAACCTTGAATGAGTAGTTGTGTCCAAACTTTTGAGTGGTACTGTATGTTATGATTGTTATGACTGTGATGTAATCCCGTATAGTTTGCACAGTAGGCCTGAATGCAGTAAGCGCCCTCTTCAGTTATTCAAAAAAAGATATGAGGCCAGATCAAATGTAATATTTGTGACTGTCTTTAGCTGTGTGTCATTCAAAATATACAGTCTTAGGACGGTGACCGGTCCACCACCATGAGCTCTTCACACTAGGTCATTAGGCTCTGCTGTCAGACCAAGTTTCACATGAACAGGCTATAGTGAAACCTGCTGAGACGGCCTGCTCTACTGTCTACATAACCTCTACCTTGTGATGCTGTGATGTTACTCTCTCAAGCCAACAGCAATAGCACCCGTGAAGTTTTCACTTCTGGATTGTCTTGTAGGAGTCATTCATTTGTTTGTTTGTTTCGTTCATTTATAAATTATCTTATTTAATCTAGTGCCTAATAGCAACGGCTGATTTCCAACACCTACCTCGCACAGTCACTCGATAAAAAACCCACTGTTCCCCAACGACCTCAAAGCGAGAGCCCTGCATTACTGACGTCCTCCGCCTCAGGTCTGTTGTTGACAGTTTGACAGTAGATCAATCAGATCCTCACTCATGACTCTCAGCAGGATGCCTCCGTTGAGTGTCCATTGGACACAGTAACCTCACTGGGATGAGTCGCACATGACTCAGCTCTACTATTTCATGTTCGACAGTTCTCAGAGAGGCATCCGGTCAGGTCAACCTCGTGTGAGGTTGTGGAGGGAGCAGAGCTAATATTTGCACTAATTGGAGCAATTTGACATTGAAATGGATGTTAGCTATGAATTGAGCAGGCGCTTTATCCAGAAAAAAATGAGATGTTAGGAAGGTTATTTGTCTTTTCTAAGTAGCCTTTCTCATAGGCCTGCAATTTCAGAGTTTTCATCCTAAAGGCTTTGTTGTTCCAATATGCATACATTATGTTGTTGATCCATTATCCTAAATATGCTAACCAAATGTAAATAATGTTTATCATAACTTGGTTTAGTTACTCACACACTCGCATTCACGAACACACACATGAACACTTACACCATAGACCACCAGGCACTTTCTAACAATGCACAATACCCTTTCCAAAAGATCCTTTTTGGATTCTGGGCATATTCTGCAGTCCTGTGACAAACTATGTATTATGTCAAACGTTTTACTTTATGCAGGAGGCATAGATAGAGCTCTCATTGAGGACAAACA